>NW_027099327.1:0-80086 GCF_031753505.1 Anomalospiza imberbis
AGAGCACTTCCATCTGACAGCAGGTTGCAGATTGCCTCGGAAAGAGCCGTGTCCTTGGAATGTGCAGCAAATCCTATTTCTTTGCAAACCGCGGTTAGTGTGCTGTGCAGGTACACTCTCCGCTTACCAAATGGAGTGGCAAAGCTTTTCGCTAAGATAGAGACGACTAGAGAAGCAGAAGACGCGGCTCCGGAGGTATCCGGAGGGAAGTGCCGGTTCCCGGCATCTTTCGGCAGAAGCGGCGCTCCGGAGCGCTCCGCTGCCGCTCTACTGAGCTGTGCGTGAACTAGCCGCTTCTTCGCCCTCCGAGAGGCAGAGATCGCGGTTGATTGGAAGAGGCGAAGAACGAAGCCGCAAAGAAACGGGCTTGTGTGCGAAGCCTTCAGACTGCTGGAGGACGGTGGCTGCCGCTCTCCTGCCTCTTGAATTCACTCTCGGCAAGCGAATGGAATGCGTTCCAGGAAAACTTGCCTGGGTTTTCACTTCGTCCTGATGCGTCCCACCTTGGCAAGTCTTGCTCATCCCCAGAGGCTCCGAGATGCACAGAAGCCGGTGGCAGCTGCTGAAAAGAAGGGCAGCGGTGAGTTTGTCGACAAGCAAGAACATAGGCAGCTGACTGTGCTTGGGAAGGAGCAGCTGCCTGCTTTTGGCAAATGCCTTCACAGCGCCCAGAAGCCCGGTGCTCTGCTGCTTTGCTTTTCGCAATCAGTCAATTGCACACTAGTGAAGCTGAGCCAGGCTCTTCAGCTTTGCTGCTTTTGAGCATCTGTGCTCCACTTATGCTCTGTAACATCTCTCGGGGTTGTTTGCCTCGCCCAGGCTGGAAAGTGCCCGCTAGTACATAGAGCTGGGAGGGAGAGGGCAGAGAGCACTTCCATCTGACAGCAGGTTGCAGATTGCCTCGGAAAGAGCCGTGTCCTTGGAATGTGCAGCAAATCCTCTTTCTTTGCAAACCGAGGTTAGTGTGCTGTGCAGGTACGCTCTCCGCTTGCCAAATGGAGTGGGAAAGCTTTTCGCTAAGATAGAGACGACTAGAGAAGCAGAAGACGCGGCTCCGGAGGTATCCGAAGGGAAGTGCCGGTTCCCGGCGTCTTTCAGCAGAAGCGGCGCTCCGGAGCGCTCCGCTGCCGCTCTACTGAGCTGTGCGTGAACTAGCCGCTTCTTCGCCTCCGAGAGGCAGAGATCGCGGTTGCTTGGAAGAGGCGAAGAACGAAGCCGCAAAGAAGCGGGCTTGTGTGCGAAGCCTTCAGACTGCTGGAGGACGGTGGCTGCCGCTCTCCTGCCTGTTGAATTCACTCTCGGCAAGAGAATGGAAAGCGTTCCAGGAAAACTAGCCTGGGTTTTCACTTTGTCCTGATGCGTCCCACCTTGGCAAGTCTTGCTCATCCCCAGAGGCTCCGAGATGCACAGAAGCCGGTGGCAGCTGCTGAAAAGAAGGGCAGCGGTGAGTTTGTCGACAAGCAAGAACATAGGCAGCTGACTGTGCTTGGGAGGGAGCAGCTGCCTGCTTTTGGCAAATGCCTTCACAGCGCCCAGAAGCCCGGTTCTCTGCTGCTTTGTTTTTCGCAGTCAGTCAATTGCACACTAGTGAAGCTGAGCCAGGCTCTTCAGCTTTGCTGCTTTTTAGCATCTGTGCTCCACTTATGCTCTGTAACATCTCTCGGGGTTGTTTGCCCTCGCCCAGGCTGGAAAGTGCCCGCTAGTACATAGAGCTGGGCAGGAGAGGGCAGAAAGCACTTCCATCTGACAGCAGGTTGCAGATTGCCTCGGAAAGAGCCGTGTCCTTGGAATGTGCAGCAAATCCTATTTCTTTGCAAACCGCGGTTAGTGTGCTGTGCAGGTACACTCTCCGCTTGCCAAATGGAGTGGGAAAGCTTTTCGCTAAGATAGAGACGACTAGAGAAGCAGAAGCGCGGCTCCGGAGGTATCCGGAGGGAAGTGCCGGTTCCCGGCGTCTTTCGGCAGAAGTGGCGCTCCGGAGCGCTCTGCTGGCACTCTACTGAGCTGTGCGCGAACTAGCCGCTTCTTCGCCTCCGAGAGGCAGAGATCGCAGTTGCTTGGAAGTGGCGAAGAACGAAGCCGCAAAGAAGCGGGATTGTGTGCGAAGCCTTCAGACTGCTGGAGGACGGTGGCTGCCGCTCTCCTGCCTGTTGAATTCACTCTCGGCAAGAGAATGGAAAGCGTTCCAGGAAAACTTGCCTGGGTTTTTACTTGGTCCTGATGCGTCCCACCTTGGCAAGTCTTGCTCGTCGCCAGAGGCTCCAAGATGCACAGAACATGGTGGCAGCTGCTGAAAAGAAGGGCAGCGGTGAGTTTGTCGACAAGCAAGAACATAGGCAGCTGACTGTGCTTGGGAAGGAGCAGCTGCCTGCTTTTGGCAAATGCCTTCACAGCGCCCAGAAGCCCGGTGCTCTGCTGCTTTGTTTTTCGCAATCAGTCAATTGCACACTAGTGAAGCTGAGCCAGGCTCTTCAGCTTTGCTGCTTTTGAGCATCTGTGCTCCACTTATGCTCTGTGACATCTCTCGAGGTTGTTTGCCTCGCCCAGGCTGGAAAGTGCCCGCTAGTACATAGAGCTGGGCAGGAGAGGGCAGAGAGCACTTCCATCTGACAGCAGGTTGCAGATTGCCTCGGAAAGAGCCGTGTCCTTGGAATGTGCAGCAAATCTTCTTGCTTTGACAACCGCGGTTAGTGTGCAGTGCAGGTACGCTCTCCCCTTGCCAAATGGAGTGGGAAAGCTTTTCGCTAAGATAGAGATGACTAGAGAAGCAGAAGCGCGGCTCCGGAGGTATCCGGAGGAAAGTGCCGCTTCCTGGCGTCTTTCGGCTTGAAGCGGCGCTCCGGAGCGCTCCGCTGCCGCTCTACTGAGCTGTGCGCGAATTAGCCGCTTCTTCGCCTCCGAGAAGCAGAGATCGCGGTTGCTTGAAAGTAGCGAAGAATGAAGCCGCAAAGAAGCGGGCTTGTGTGTGAAGCCTTCAGACTGCTGGAGGACGGTGGCTGCCGCTCTCCTGCCTCTTGAATTCACTCTCGGCAAGCGAATGGAATGCGTTCCAGGAAAACTTGCCTGGGTTTTCACTTTGTCCTGATGCGTCCCACCTTGGCAAGTCTTGCTCATCCCCAGAGGCTCCGAGATGCACAGAAGCCGGTGGCAGCTGCTGAAAAGAAGGGCAGCGGTGAGTTGTCGACAAGCAAGAACATAGGCAGCTGACTGTGCTTGGAGGGAGCAGCTGCCTGCTTTTGGCAAATGCCTTCACAGCGCCCAGAAGCCCGGTGCTCTGCTGCTTTGCTTTTCGCAATCAGTCAATTGCACACTAGTGAAGCTGAGCCAGGCTCTTCAGCTTTGCTGCTTTTGAGCATCTGTGCTCCACTTATGCTCTGTAACATCTCTCGGGGTTGTTTGCCTCGCCCAGGCTGGAAAGTGCCCGCTAGTACCTAGAGCTTGGCAGGAGAGGGCAGAGAGCACTTCCATCTGACAGCAGGTTGCAGATTGCCTCGGAAAGAGCCGTGTCCCTTGGAATGTGCAGCAAATCTTCTTGCTTTGCAAACCGCGGTTAGTGTGCAGTGCAGGTACACTCTCCCCTTGCCAAATGGAGTGGGAAAGCTTTTCGCTAAGATAGAGACGACTAGAGAAGCAGAAGACGCGGCTCCGGAGGTATCCGGCGGGAAGTGCCAGTTCCCGGCGTCTTTCGGCAGAAGCGGCGCTTCGGAGCGCACCGCTGCCGATCTACTGAGCTGTGCGCGAATTAGCCGCTTCTTCGCCTCTGAGAAGCAGAGATCGCGGTTGCTTGAAAGTAGCGAAGAACGAAGCCGCAAAGAAGCGGGCTTGTGTGTGAAGCCTTCAGACTGCTGGAGGACGGTGGCTGCCGCTCTCCTGCCTCTTGAATTCACTCTCGGCAAGCGAATGGAATGCGTTCCAGGAAAACTTGCCTGGGTTTTCACTTCGCCCTGATGCGTCCCACCTTGGCAAGTCTTGCTCATCCCCAGAGGCTCCGAGATGCACAGAACACAGTGGCAGCTGCTGAAAAGAAGGGCAGCGGTGAGTTTGTCGACAAGCAAGAACATAGGCAGCTGACTGTGCTTGGGAAGGAGCAGCTGCCTGCTTTTGGCAAATGCCTTCACAGCGCCCAGAAGCCCGGTGCTCTGCTGCTTTGCTTTTCGCAATCAGTCAATTGCACACTAGTGAAGCTGAGCCAGGCTCTTCAGCTTTGCTGCTTTTGAGCATCTGTGCTCCACTTATGCTCTGTAACATCTCTCGGGGTTGTTTGCCTCGCCCAGGCTGGAAAGTGCCCGCTAGTACATAGAGCTGGGCAGGAGAGGGCAGAGAGCACTTCCATCTGACAGCAGGTTGCAGATTGCCTCGGAAAGAGCCGTGTCCTTGGAATGTGCAGCAAATCCTCTTTCTTTGCAAACCGAGGTTAGTGTGCTGTGCAGGTACGCTCTCCGCTTGCCAAATGGAGTGGCAAAGCTTTTCGCTAAGATAGAGACGACTAGAGAAGCAGAAGACGCGGCTCCGGAGGTATCCGGAGGGAAGTGCCGGTTCCCGGCATCTTTCGGCAGAAGCGGAGCTCCGGAGCGCTCCGCTGCCGCTCTACTGAGCTGTGCGTGAACTAGCCGCTTCTTCGCCTCCGAGAGGCAGAGATCGCGGTTGATTGGAAGAGGCGAAGAACGAAGCCGCAAAGAAGCGGGCTGGTGTGCGAAGCCTTCAGACTGCTGGAGGACGGTGGCTGCCGCTCTCCTGCCTGTTGAATTCACTCTCGGCAATAGAATGGAAAGCGTTCCAGGAAAACTTGCCTGGGTTTTTACTTGGTCCTGATGCGTCCCACCTTGGCAAGTCTTGCTCGTCGCCAGAGGCTCCGAGATGCACAGAACATGGTGGCAGCTGCTGAAAAGAAGGGCAGCGGTGAGTTTGTCGACAAGCAAGAACATAGGCAGCTGACTGTGCTTGGGAAGGAGCAGCTGCCTGCTTTTGGCAAATGCCTTCACAGCGCCCAGAAGCCCGGTGCTCTGCCGCTTTGTTTTTCGCAGTCAGTCAATTGCACACTAGTGAAGCTGAGCCAGGCTCTTCAGCTTTGCTGCTTTTGAGCATCTGTGCTCCACTTATGCTCTGTAACATCTCTCGGGGTTGTTTGCCTCGCCCAGGCTGGAAAGTGCCCGCTAGTACCTAGAGCTGGGCAGGAGAGGGCAGAGAGCACTTCCATCTGACAGCAGGTTGCAGATTGCCTCGGAAAGAGCCGTGTCCTTGGAATGTGCAGCAAATCTTCTTGCTTTGCAAACCGCGGTTAGTGTGCAGTGCAGGTACACTCTCCGCTTACCAAATGGAGTGGCAAAGCTTTTCGCTAAGATAGAGACGACTAGAGAAGCAGAAGACGCGGCTCCGGAGGTATCCGGAGGGAAGTGCCGGTTCCCGGCATCTTTCGGCAGAAGCGGCGCTCCGGAGCGCTCCGCTGCCGCTCTACTGAGCTGTGCGTGAACTAGCCGCTTCTTCGCCTCCGAGAGGCAGAGATCGCGGTTGATTGGAAGAGGCGAAGAACGAAGCCGCAAAGAAACGGGCTTGTGTGCGAAGCCTTCAGACTGCTGGAGGACGGTGGCTGCCGCTCTCCTGCCTCTTGAATTCACTCTCGGCAAGCGAATGGAATGCGTTCCAGGAAAACTTGCCTGGGTTTTCACTTCGTCCTGATGCGTCCCACCTTGGCAAGTCTTGCTCATCCCCAGAGGCTCCGAGATGCACAGAAGCCGGTGGCAGCTGCTGAAAAGAAGGGCAGCGGTGAGTTTGTCGACAAGCAAGAACATAGGCAGCTGACTGTGCTTGGGAAGGAGCAGCTGCCTGCTTTTGGCAAATGCCTTCACAGCGCCCAGAAGCCCGGTGCTCTGCTGCTTTGCTTTTCGCAATCAGTCAATTGCACACTAGTGAAGCTGAGCCAGGCTCTTCAGCTTTGCTGCTTTTGAGCATCTGTGCTCCACTTATGCTCTGTAACATCTCTCGGGGTTGTTTGCCTCGCCCAGGCTGGAAAGTGCCCGCTAGTACATAGAGCTGGGAGGGAGAGGGCAGAGAGCACTTCCATCTGACAGCAGGTTGCAGATTGCCTCGGAAAGAGCCGTGTCCTTGGAATGTGCAGCAAATCCTCTTTCTTTGCAAACCGAGGTTAGTGTGCTGTGCAGGTACGCTCTCCGCTTGCCAAATGGAGTGGGAAAGCTTTTCGCTAAGATAGAGACGACTAGAGAAGCAGAAGACGCGGCTCCGGAGGTATCCGAAGGGAAGTGCCGGTTCCCGGCGTCTTTCAGCAGAAGCGGCGCTCCGGAGCGCTCCGCTGCCGCTCTACTGAGCTGTGCGTGAACTAGCCGCTTCTTCGCCTCCGAGAGGCAGAGATCGCGGTTGCTTGGAAGAGGCGAAGAACGAAGCCGCAAAGAAGCGGGCTTGTGTGCGAAGCCTTCAGACTGCTGGAGGACGGTGGCTGCCGCTCTCCTGCCTGTTGAATTCACTCTCGGCAAGAGAATGGAAAGCGTTCCAGGAAAACTAGCCTGGGTTTTCACTTGGTCCTGATGCGTCCCACCTTGGCAAGTCTTGCTCATCCCCAGAGGCTCCGAGATGCACAGAAGCCGGTGGCAGCTGCTGAAAAGAAGGGCAGCGGTGAGTTTGTCGACAAGCAAGAACATAGGCAGCTGACTGTGCTTGGGAGGGAGCAGCTGCCTGCTTTTGGCAAATGCCTTCACAGCGCCCAGAAGCCCGGTTCTCTGCTGCTTTGTTTTTCGCAGTCAGTCAATTGCACACTAGTGAAGCTGAGCCAGGCTCTTCAGCTTTGCTGCTTTTTAGCATCTGTGCTCCACTTATGCTCTGTAACATCTCTCGGGGTTGTTTGCCTCGCCCAGGCTGGAAAGTGCCCGCTAGTACATAGAGCTGGGCAGGAGAGGGCAGAAAGCACTTCCATCTGACAGCAGGTTGCAGATTGCCTCGGAAAGAGCCGTGTCCTTGGAATGTGCAGCAAATCCTATTTCTTTGCAAACCGCGGTTAGTGTGCTGTGCAGGTACACTCTCCGCTTGCCAAATGGAGTGGGAAAGCTTTTCGCTAAGATAGAGACGACTAGAGAAGCAGAAGCGCGGCTCCGGAGGTATCCGGAGGGAAGTGCCGGTTCCCGGCGTCTTTCGGCAGAAGTGGCGCTCCGGAGCGCTCTGCTGGCACTCTACTGAGCTGTGCGCGAACTAGCCGCTTCTTCGCCTCCGAGAGGCAGAGATCGCAGTTGCTTGGAAGTGGCGAAGAACGAAGCCGCAAAGAAGCGGGATTGTGTGCGAAGCCTTCAGACTGCTGGAGGACGGTGGCTGCCGCTCTCCTGCCTGTTGAATTCACTCTCGGCAAGAGAATGGAAAGCGTTCCAGGAAAACTTGCCTGGGTTTTTACTTGGTCCTGATGCGTCCCACCTTGGCAAGTCTTGCTCGTCGCCAGAGGCTCCAAGATGCACAGAACATGGTGGCAGCTGCTGAAAAGAAGGGCAGCGGTGAGTTTGTCGACAAGCAAGAACATAGGCAGCTGACTGTGCTTGGGAAGGAGCAGCTGCCTGCTTTTGGCAAATGCCTTCACAGCGCCCAGAAGCCCGGTGCTCTGCTGCTTTGTTTTTCGCAATCAGTCAATTGCACACTAGTGAAGCTGAGCCAGGCTCTTCAGCTTTGCTGCTTTTGAGCATCTGTGCTCCACTTATGCTCTGTGACATCTCTCGAGGTTGTTTGCCTCGCCCAGGCTGGAAAGTGCCCGCTAGTACATAGAGCTGGGCAGGAGAGGGCAGAGAGCACTTCCATCTGACAGCAGGTTGCAGATTGCCTCGGAAAGAGCCGTGTCCTTGGAATGTGCAGCAAATCTTCTTGCTTTGACAACCGCGGTTAGTGTGCAGTGCAGGTACGCTCTCCCCTTGCCAAATGGAGTGGGAAAGCTTTTCGCTAAGATAGAGATGACTAGAGAAGCAGAAGCGCGGCTCCGGAGGTATCCGGAGGAAAGTGCCGCTTCCTGGCGTCTTTCGGCTTGAAGCGGCGCTCCGGAGCGCTCCGCTGCCGCTCTACTGAGCTGTGCGCGAATTAGCCGCTTCTTCGCCTCCGAGAAGCAGAGATCGCGGTTGCTTGAAAGTAGCGAAGAATGAAGCCGCAAAGAAGCGGGCTTGTGTGTGAAGCCTTCAGACTGCTGGAGGACGGTGGCTGCCGCTCTCCTGCCTCTTGAATTCACTCTCGGCAAGCGAATGGAATGCGTTCCAGGAAAACTTGCCTGGGTTTTCACTTCGTCCTGATGCGTCCCACCTTGGCAAGTCTTGCTCATCCCCAGAGGCTCCGAGATGCACAGAAGCCGGTGGCAGCTGCTGAAAAGAAGGGCAGCGGTGAGTTTGTCGACAAGCAAGAACATAGGCAGCTGACTGTGCTTGGGAAGGAGCAGCTGCCTGCTTTTGGCAAATGCCTTCACAGCGCCCAGAAGCCCGGTGCTCTGCTGCTTTGCTTTTCGCAATCAGTCAATTGCACACTAGTGAAGCTGAGCCAGGCTCTTCAGCTTTGCTGCTTTTGAGCATCTGTGCTCCACTTATGCTCTGTAACATCTCTCGGGTGTTGTTTGCCTCGCCCAGGCTGGAAAGTGCCCGCTAGTACATAGAGCTGGGCAGGAGAGGGCAGAGAGCACTTCCATCTGACAGCAGGTTGCAGATTGCCTTGGAAAGAGCCGTGTCCTTGGAATCTGCAGCAAATCCTCTTTCTTTGCAAACCGAGGTTAGTGTGCTGTGCAGGTACGCTCTCCGCTTGCCAAATGGAGTGGGAAAGCTTTTCGCTAAGATAGAGACGACTAGAGAAGCAGAAGCGCGGCTCCGGAGGTATCCGGAGGGAAGTGCCGGTTCCCGGCGTCTTTCGGCAGAAGTGGCGCTCCGGAGCGCTCTGCTGGCGCTCTACTGAGCTGTGCGCGAACTAGCCGCTTCTTCGCCTCCGAGAGGCAGAGATCGCAGTTGCTTGGAAGTGGCGAAGAGCGAAGCCGCAAAGAAGCGGGATTGTGTGCGAAGCCTTCAGACTGCTGGAGGACGGTGGCTGCCGCTCTCCTGCCTGTTGAATTCACTCTCGGCAAGAGAATGGAAGCGTTCCAGGAAAACTTGCCTGGGTTTTTACTTGGTCCTGATGCGTCCCACCTTGGCAAGTCTTGCTCGTCGCCAGAGGCTCCAAGATGCACAGAACATGGTGGCAGCTGCTGAAAAGAAGGGCAGCGGTGAGTTTGTCGACAAGCAAGAACATAGGCAGCTGACTGTGCTTGGGAAGGAGCAGCTGCCTGCTTTTGGCAAATGCCTTCACAGCGCCCAGAAGCCCGGTGCTCTGCTGCTTTGTTTTTTGCAATCAGTCAATTGCACATTAGTGAAGCTGAGCCAGGCTCTTCAGCTTTGCTGCTTTTGAGCATCTGTGCTCCACTTATGCTCTGTGACATCTCTCGAGGTTGTTTGCCTCGCTCAGGCTGGAAAGTGCCCGCTAGTACCTAGAGCTTGGCAGGAGAGGGCAGAGAGCACTTCCATCTGACAGCAGGTTGCAGATTGCCTCGGAAAGAGCCGTGTCCTTGGAATGTGCAGCAAATCTTCTTGCTTTGCAAACCGCGGTTAGTGTGCAGTGCAGGTACACTCTCCCCTTGCCAAATGGAGTGGGAAAGCTTTTCGCTAAGATAGAGACGACTAGAGAAGCAGAAGACGCGGCTCCGGAGGTATCCGGAGGGAAGTGCCAGTTCCCGGCGTCTTTCGGCAGAAGCGGCGCTTCGGAGCGCACCGCTGCCGATCTACTGAGCTGTGCGCGAATTAGCCGCTTCTTCGCCTCTGAGAAGCAGAGATCGCGGTTGCTTGAAAGTAGCGAAGAACGAAGCCGCAAAGAAGCGGGCTTGTGTGTGAAGCCTTCAGACTGCTGGAGGACGGTGGCTGCCGCTCTCCTGCCTCTTGAATTCACTCTCGGCAAGCGAATGGAATGCGTTCCAGGAAAACTTGCCTGGGTTTTCACTTCGCCCTGATGCGTCCCACCTTGGCAAGTCTTGCTCATCCCCAGAGGCTCCGAGATGCACAGAACACAGTGGCAGCTGCTGAAAAGAAGGGCAGCGGTGAGTTTGTCGACAAGCAAGAACATAGGCAGCTGACTGTGCTTGGGAAGGAGCAGCTGCCTGCTTTTGGCAAATGCCTTCACAGCGCCCAGAAGCCCGGTGCTCTGCTGCTTTGCTTTTCGCAATCAGTCAATTGCACACTAGTGAAGCTGAGCCAGGCTCTTCAGCTTTGCTGCTTTTGAGCATCTGTGCTCCACTTATGCTCTGTAACATCTCTCGGGGTTGTTTGCCTCGCCCAGGCTGGAAAGTGCCCGCTAGTACATAGAGCTGGGCAGGAGAGGGCAGAGAGCACTTCCATCTGACAGCAGGTTGCAGATTGCCTCGGAAAGAGCCGTGTCCTTGGAATGTGCAGCAAATCCTCTTTCTTTGCAAACCGAGGTTAGTGTGCTGTGCAGGTACGCTCTCCGCTTGCCAAATGGAGTGGGAAAGCTTTTCGCTAAGATAGAGACGACTAGAGAAGCAGAAGCGCGGCTCCGGAGGTATCCGGAGGGAAGTGCCGGTTCCCGGCGTCTTTCGGCAGAAGTGGCGCTCCGGAGCGCTCTGCTGGCGCTCTACTGAGCTGTGCGCGAACTAGCCGCTTCTTCGCCTCCGAGAGGCAGAGATCGCAGTTGCTTGGAAGTGGCGAAGAACGAAGCCGCAAAGAAGCGGGATTGTGTGCGAAGCCTTCAGACTGCTGGAGGACGGTGGCTGCCGCTCTCCTGCCTGTTGAATTCACTCTCGGCAAGAGAATGGAAAGCGTTCCAGGAAAACTTGCCTGGGTTTTTACTTGGTCCTGATGCGTCCCACCTTGGCAAGTCTTGCTCGTCGCCAGAGGCTCCAAGATGCACAGAACATGGTGGCAGCTGCTGAAAAGAAGGGCAGCGGTGAGTTTGTCGACAAGCAAGAACATAGGCAGCTGACTGTGCTTGGGAAGGAGCAGCTGCCTGCTTTTGGCAAATGCCTTCACAGCGCCCAGAAGCCCGGTGCTCTGCCGCTTTGTTTTTTGCAATCAGTCAATTGCACATTAGTGAAGCTGAGCCAGGCTCTTCAGCTTTGCTGCTTTTGAGCATCTGTGCTCCACTTATGCTCTGTGACATCTCTCGAGGTTGTTTGCCTCGCTCAGGCTGGAAAGTGCCCGCTAGTACCTAGAGCTTGGCAGGAGAGGGCAGAGAGCACTTCCATCTGACAGCAGGTTGCAGATTGCCTCGGAAAGAGCCGTGTCCTTGGAATGTGCAGCAAATCTTCTTGCTTTGCAAACCGCGGTTAGTGTGCAGTGCAGGTACACTCTCCCCTTGCCAAATGGAGTGGGAAAGCTTTTCGCTAAGATAGAGACGACTAGAGAAGCAGAAGACGCGGCTCCGGAGGTATCCGGAGGGAAGTGCCAGTTCCCGGCGTCTTTCGGCAGAAGCGGCGCTTCGGAGCGCACCGCTGCCGATCTACTGAGCTGTGCGCGAATTAGCCGCTTCTTCGCCTCTGAGAAGCAGAGATCGCGGTTGCTTGAAAGTAGCGAAGAACGAAGCCGCAAAGAAGCGGGCTTGTGTGTGAAGCCTTCAGACTGCTGGAGGACGGTGGCTGCCGCTCTCCTGCCTCTTGAATTCACTCTCGGCAAGCGAATGGAATGCGTTCCAGGAAAACTTGCCTGGGTTTTCACTTCGCCCTGATGCGTCCCACCTTGGCAAGTCTTGCTCATCCCCAGAGGCTCCGAGATGCACAGAACACAGTGGCAGCTGCTGAAAAGAAGGGCAGCGGTGAGTTTGTCGACAAGCAAGAACATAGGCAGCTGACTGTGCTTGGGAAGGAGCAGCTGCCTGCTTTTGGCAAATGCCTTCACAGCGCCCAGAAGCCCGGTGCTCTGCTGCTTTGCTTTTCGCAATCAGTCAATTGCACACTAGTGAAGCTGAGCCAGGCTCTTCAGCTTTGCTGCTTTTGAGCATCTGTGCTCCACTTATGCTCTGTAACATCTCTCGGGGTTGTTTGCCTCGCCCAGGCTGGAAAGTGCCCGCTAGTACATAGAGCTGGGCAGGAGAGGGCAGAGAGCACTTCCATCTGACAGCAGGTTGCAGATTGCCTCGGAAAGAACCGTGTCCTTGGAATGTGCAGCAAATCCTATTTCTTTGCAAACCGAGGTTAGTGTGCTGTGCAGGTACGCTCTCCCCTTGCCAAATGGAGTGGGAAAGCTTTTCGCTAAGATAGAGACGACTAGAGAAGCAGAAGACGCGGCTCCGGAGGTATCCGGAGGGAAGTGCCGGTTCCCGGCGTCTTTCGGCAGAAGCGGCGCTCCGGAGCGCACCGCTGCCGCTCTACTGAGCTGTGCGTGAACTAGCCGCTTCTTCGCCTACGAGAGGCAGAGATCGCGGTTGCTTGGAAAAGGCGAAGAACGAAGCCGCAAAGAAGCGGGCTTGTGTGCGAAGCCTTCAGACTGCTGGAGGACGGTGGCTGCCGCTCTCCTGCCTGTTGAATTCACTCTCGGCAAGAGAATGGAAAGCGTTCCAGGAAAACTAGCCTGGGTTTTCACTTTGTCCTGTTGCGTCCCACCTTGGCAAGTCTTGCTCGTCCCCTGAGGCTCCGAAATGCACAGAACACGGTGGCAGCTGCTGAAAAGAAGGGCAGCGGTGAGTTTGTCGACAAGCAAGAACATAGGCAGCTGACTGTGCTTGGGAAGGAGCAGCTGCCTGCTTTTGGCAAATGCCTTCACAGCGCCCAGAAGCCCGGTGCTCTGCCGCTTTGTTTTTCGCAGTCAGTCAATTGCACACTAGTGAAGCTGAGCCAGGCTCTTCAGCTTTGCTGCTTTTGAGCATCTGTGCTCCACTTATGCTCTGTAACATCTCTCGGGGTTGTTTGCCTCGCCCAGGCTGGAAAGTGCCCGCTAGTACCTAGAGCTGGGCAGGAGAGGGCAGAGAGCACTTCCATCTGACAGCAGGTTGCAGATTGCCTCGGAAAGAGCCGTGTCCTTGGAATGTGCAGCAAATCCTATTTCTTTGCAAACCGCGGTTAGTGTGCTGTGCAGGTACACTCTCCCCTTGCCAAATGGAGTGGGAAAGCTTTTCGCTAAGATAGAGACGACTAGAGAAGCAGAAGACGCGGCTCCGGAGGTATCCGGAGGGAAGTGCCGGTTCCCGGCATCTTTCGGCAGAAGCGGCGCTCCGGAGCGCTCCGCTGCCGCTCTACTGAGCTGTGCGTGAACTAGCCGCTTCTTCGCCTCCGAGAGGCAGAGATCGCGGTTGATTGGAAGAGGCGAAGAACGAAGCCGCAAAGAAACGGGCTTGTGTGCGAAGCCTTCAGACTGCTGGAGGACGGTGGCTGCCGCTCTCCTGCCTCTTGAATTCACTCTCGGCAAGCGAATGGAATGCGTTCCAGGAAAACTTGCCTGGGTTTTCACTTCGTCCTGATGCGTCCCACCTTGGCAAGTCTTGCTCATCCCCAGAGGCTCCGAGATGCACAGAAGCCGGTGGCAGCTGCTGAAAAGAAGGGCAGCGGTGAGTTTGTCGACAAGCAAGAACATAGGCAGCTGACTGTGCTTGGGAAGGAGCAGCTGCCTGCTTTTGGCAAATGCCTTCACAGCGCCCAGAAGCCCGGTGCTCTGCTGCTTTGCTTTTCGCAATCAGTCAATTGCACACTAGTGAAGCTGAGCCAGGCTCTTCAGCTTTGCTGCTTTTTAGCATCTGTGCTCCACTTATGCTCTGTAACATCTCTCGGGGTTGTTTGCCTCGCCCAGGCTGGAAAGTGCCCGCTAGTACATAGAGCTGGGAGGGAGAGGGCAGAGAGCACTTCCATCTGACAGCAGGTTGCAGATTGCCTCGGAAAGAGCCGTGTCCTTGGAATGTGCAGCAAATCCTCTTTCTTTGCAAACCGAGGTTAGTGTGCTGTGCAGGTACGCTCTCCGCTTGCCAAATGGAGTGGGAAAGCTTTTCGCTAAGATAGAGACGACTAGAGAAGCAGAAGACGCGGCTCCGGAGGTATCCGAAGGGAAGTGCCGGTTCCCGGCGTCTTTCAGCAGAAGCGGCGCTCCGGAGCGCTCCGCTGCCGCTCTACTGAGCTGTGCGTGAACTAGCCGCTTCTTCGCCTCCGAGAGGCAGAGATCGCGGTTGCTTGGAAGAGGCGAAGAACGAAGCCGCAAAGAAGCGGGCTTGTGTGCGAAGCCTTCAGACTGCTGGAGGACGGTGGCTGCCGCTCTCCTGCCTGTTGAATTCACTCTCGGCAAGAGAATGGAAAGCGTTCCAGGAAAACTAGCCTGGGTTTTCACTTCGTCCTGATGCGTCCCACCTTGGCAAGTCTTGCTCATCCCCAGAGGCTCCGAGATGCACAGAAGCCGGTGGCAGCTGCTGAAAAGAAGGGCAGCGGTGAGTTTGTCGACAAGCAAGAACATAGGCAGCTGACTGTGCTTGGGAAGGAGCAGCTGCCTGCTTTTGGCAAATGCCTTCACAGCGCCCAGAAGCCCGGTGCTCTGCTGCTTTGTTTTTCGCAGTCAGTCAATTGCACACTAGTGAAGCTGAGCCAGGCTCTTCAGCTTTGCTGCTTTTTAGCATCTGTGCTCCACTTATGCTCTGTAACATCTCTCGGGGTTGTTTGCCTCGCCCAGGCTGGAAAGTGCCCGCTAGTACATAGAGCTGGGCAGGAGAGGGCAGAGAGCACTTCCATCTGACAGCAGGTTGCAGATTGCCTCGGAAAGAGCCGTGTCCTTGGAATGTGCAGCAAATCCTATTTCTTTGCAAACCGCGGTTAGTGTGCTGTGCAGGTACACTCTCCGCTTGACAAATGGAGTGGGAAAGCTTTTCGCTAAGATAGAGACGACTAGAGAAGCAGAAGCGCGGCTCCGGAGGTATCCGGAGGGAAGTGCCGGTTCCCGGCGTCTTTCGGCAGAAGTGGCGCTCCGGAGCGCTCTGCTGGCACTCTACAGAGCTGTGCGCGAACTAGCCGCTTCTTCGCCTCCGAGAGGCAGAGATCGCAGTTGCTTGGAAATGGCGAAGAACGAAGCCGCAAAGAAGCGGGATTGTGTGCGAAGCCTTCAGACTGCTGGAGGACGGTGGCTGCCGCTCTCCTGCCTGTTGAATTCACTCTCGGCAAGAGAATGGAAAGCGTTCCAGGAAAACTTGCCTGGGTTTTTACTTGGTCCTGATGCGTCCCACCTTGGCAAGTCTTGCTCGTCGCCAGAGGCTCCAAGATGCACAGAACATGGTGGCAGCTGCTGAAAAGAAGGGCAGCGGTGAGTTTGTCGACAAGCAAGAACATAGGCAGCTGACTGTGCTTGGGAAGGAGCAGCTGCCTGCTTTTGGCAAATGCCTTCACAGCGCCCAGAAGCCCGGTGCTCTGCTGCTTTGTTTTTCGCAATCAGTCAATTGCACACTAGTGAAGCTGAGCCAGGCTCTTCAGCTTTGCTGCTTTTGAGCATCTGTGCTCCACTTATGCTCTGTGACATCTCTCGAGGTTGTTTGCCTCGCCCAGGCTGGAAAGTGCCCGCTAGTACATAGAGCTGGGCAGGAGAGGGCAGAGAGCACTTCCATCTGACAGCAGGTTGCAGATTGCCTCGGAAAGAGCCGTGTCCTTGGAATGTGCAGCAAATCTTCTTGCTTTGACAACCGCGGTTAGTGTGCAGTGCAGGTACGCTCTCCCCTTGCCAAATGGAGTGGGAAAGCTTTTCGCTAAGATAGAGATGACTAGAGAAGCAGAAGCGCGGCTCCGGAGCTATCCGGAGGAAAGTGCCGCTTCCTGGCGTCTTTCGGCTTGAAGCGGCGCTCCGGAGCGCTCCGCTGCCGCTCTACTGAGCTGTGCGCGAATTAGCTGCTTCTTCGCCTCCGAGAAGCAGAGATCGCGGTTGCTTGAAAGTAGCGAAGAATGAAGCCGCAAAGAAGCGGGCTTGTGTGTGAAGCCTTCAGACTGCTGGAGGACGGTGGCTGCCGCTCTCCTGCCTCTTGAATTCACTCTCGGCAAGCGAATGGAATGCGTTCCAGGAAAACTTGCCTGGGTTTTCACTTCGTCCTGATGCGTCCCACCTTGGCAAGTCTTGCTCATCCCCAGAGGCTCCGAGATGCACAGAAGCCGGTGGCAGCTGCTGAAAAGAAGGGCAGCGGTGAGTTTGTCGACAAGCAAGAACATAGGCAGCTGACTGTGCTTGGGAAGGAGCAGCTGCCTGCTTTTGGCAAATGCCTTCACAGCGCCCAGAAGCCCGGTGCTCTGCTGCTTTGCTTTTCGCAATCAGTCAATTGCACACTAGTGAAGCTGAGCCAGGCTCTTCAGCTTTGCTGCTTTTTAGCATCTGTGCTCCACTTATGCTCTGTGACATCTCTCGAGGTTTTTTGCCTCGCCCAGGCTGGAAAGTGCCCGCTAGTACATAGAGCTGGGCAGGAGAGGGCAGAGAGCACTTCCATCTGACAGCAGGTTGCAGATTGCCTCGGAAAGAGCCGTGTCCTTGGAATGTGCAGCAAATCCTCTTTCTTTGCAAACCGAGGCTAGTGTGCTGTGCAGGTACACTCTCCCCTTGCCAAATGGAGTGGGAAAGCTTTTCGCTAAGATAGAGACGACTAGAGAAGCAGAAGACGCGGCTCCGGAGGTATCCGGAGGGAAGTGCCGCTTCCCGGCGTCTTTCGGCAGTAGCGGCGCTCCGGAGCGCTCCGCTGCCGCTCTACTGAGCTGTGCGTGAACTAGCCGCTTCTTCGCCTCCGAGAGGCAGAGATCGCGGTTGCTTGGAAGAGGCGAAGAACGAAGCCGCAAAGAAGCGGGCTTGTGTGCGAAGCCTTCAGACTGCTGGAGGACGGTGGCTGCCGCTCTCCTGCCTGTTGAATTCACTCTCGGCAAGAGAATGGAAAGCGTTCCAGGAAAACTAGCCTGGGTTTTCACTTTGTCCTGTTGCGTCCCACCTTGGCAAGTCTTGCTCGTCCCCTGAGGCTCCGAAATGCACAGAACACGGTGGCAGCTGCTGAAAAGAAGGGCAGCGGTGAGTTTGTAAACAAGCCAGAATAAAAGAAGCTGACTATGCTTGTGAAGGAGCAGCTGCCACGTTTTTGCAATTGCCTTCACAGGCACAGAAGCCCGGTGCTGTGCTGCTTTGTTTTTCCCAGTCAGTGAAATGCACACTACTGAAGCTGAGCCAGGCTCTTCCGCTTTGCTGCTTTTTAGCATCTGTGCTCCACTTATGCTCTGTGACATGCCTCGAGGTTGTTTGCCTTTGCCAGGCTGGAAAGTGCCCGCTAGTGCATAGAGCTGGGCAGGAGAGGACAGAGAGCACTTCCATCTGACAGCAGGTTGCAGATTGCCTCGGAAAGAGCCGTG
Organism: Anomalospiza imberbis; assembly: GCF_031753505.1. Classification (NCBI taxonomy): domain Eukaryota; kingdom Metazoa; phylum Chordata; class Aves; order Passeriformes; family Viduidae; genus Anomalospiza; species Anomalospiza imberbis. Next base: position 17,327 of record NW_027099327.1, read on the forward strand.
TCCTTGGAATGTGCAGCAAATTCATTTCCTTTGAAACCCGGTGTTAGTGTGCAGTGCTGGTACACTTTCTCCTTACCAAATGGAGGTGGAAAGCTTTTTGGCAAGATAGAGACGGCTAGAGAAGCAGAAGGCGCGGCTTCGAAGCTATCGGAAGCCAAGTGCTGGCTCTTGGTGTCTTTCGGCAGAAGCGGCGCTCCAGAGTGCACTGCGGCCGCTCTAATGATCTGTGCGCGAACTAGCCGCTTCTTCGCCTCCGAGAGGCAGAGATCGCGGTTGCTTGGAAGAGGCGAAGAACGAAGCCGCAAAGAAGCGGGCTTGTGTGCGAAGCCTTCAGACTGCTGGAGGACGGTGGCTGCCGCTCTCCTGCCTGTTGAATTCACTCTCGGCAAGAGAATGGAAAGCGTTCCAGGAAAACTTGCCTGGGTTTTCACTTCGTCCTGATGCGTCCGACCTTGGCAAGTCTTGCTCATCCCCAGAGGCTCCGAGATGCACAGAAGCCGGTGGCAGCTGCTGAAAAGAAGGGCAGCGGTGAGTTTGTCGACAAGCAAGAACATAGGCAGCTGACTGTGCTTGGGAAGGAGCAGCTGCCTGCTTTTGGCAAATGCCTTCACAGCGCCCAGAAGCCCGGTGCTCTGCCGCTTTGTTTTTCACAATCAGTCAATTGCACACTAGTGAAGCTGAGCCAGGCTCTTCAGCTTTGCTGCTTTTTAGCATCTGTGCTCCACTTATGCTCTGTGACATCTCTCGAGGTTTTTTGCCTCGCCCGGGCTGGAAAGTGCCCGCTAGTACCTAGAGCTGGGCAGAAGAGGGCAGAGAGCACTTCCATCTGACAGCAGGTTACAGATTGCCTCGGAAAGAGCCGTGTCCTTGGAATCTGCAGCAAATCCTATTTCTTTGCAAACCGAGGTTAGTGTGCTGTGCAGGTACGCTCTACGCTTAGCAAATGGAGTGGGAAAGCTTTTCGCTAAGATAGAGACGACTAGAGAAGCAGAAGACGCGGTTCCGGAGGTATCCGGAGGGAAGTGCCGGTTCCCGGCGTCTTTCGGCAGAAGCGGCGCTCCGGAGCACTCCGCTGCCGCTCTACTGACCGGTGCGCGAACTAGCCGCTTCTTCGCCTCCGAGAGGCAGAGATCGCCGTGTCTTGGAAGAGGCGAAGAACGAAGCCGCAAAGAAGCGGGCTTGTGTGCGAAGCCTTCAGACTGCTGGAGGACGGTGGCTGCCGCTCTCCTGCCTCTTGAATTCACTCTCGGCAAGCGAATGGAAAGCGTTCCAGGAAAACTTGCCTGGGTTTTCACTTTGTCCTGATGCGTCCCACCTTGGCAAGTCTTGCTCATCCCCAGAGGCTCCGAGATGCACAGAAGCCGGTGGCAGCTGCTGAAAAGAAGGGCAGCGGTGAGTTTGTCGACAAGCTAGAACATAGGCAGCTGACTGTGCTTGGGAAGGAGCAGCTGCCTGCTTTTGGCAAATGCCTTCACAGCGCCCAGAAGCCCGGTGCTCTGCCGCTTTGTTTTTCACAATCAGTCAATTGCACACTAGTGAAGCTGAGCCAGGCTCTTCAGCTTTGCTGCTTTTTAGCATCTGTGCTCCACTTATGCTCTGTGACATCTCTCGAGGTTTTTTGCCTCGCCCGGGCTGGAAAGTGCCCGCTAGTACCTAGAGCTGGGCAGAAGAGGGCAGAGAGCACTTCCATCTGACAGCAGGTTGCAGATTGCCTCGGAAAGAGCCGTGTCCTTGGAATCTGCAGCAAATCCTATTTCTTTGCAAACCGGCGTTAGTGTGCTGTGCAGGTACGCTCTACGCTTAGCAAATGGAGTGGGAAAGCTTTTCGCTAAGATAGAGACGACTAGAGAAGCAGAAGACGCGGTTCCGGAGGTATCCGGAGGGAAGTGCCGGTTCCCGGCGTCTTTCGGCAGAAGCGGCGCTCCGGAGCACTCCGCTGCCGCTCTACTGACCGGCGCGCGAACTAGCCGCTTCTTCGCCTCCGAGAGGCAGAGATCGCGGTTGATTGGAAGAGGCGAAGAACGAAGCCGCAAAGAAGCGGGCTTGTGTGCGAAGCCTTCAGACTGCTGGAGGACGGTGGCTGCCGCTCTCCTGCCTCTTGAATTCACCCTCAGCAAGCGAATGGAAAGCGTTCCAGGAAAACTTGCCTGGGTTTTCACTTCGTCCTGATGCGTCCCACCTTGGCAAGTCTTGCTCATCCCCAGAGGCTCCGAGATGCACAGAAGCCGGTGGCAGCTGCTGAAAAGAAGGGCAGCGGTGAGTTTGTCGACAAGCAAGAACATAGGCAGCTGACTGTGCTTGGGAAGGAGCAGCTGCCTGCTTTTGGCAAATGCCTTCACAGCGCCCAGAAGCCCGGTGCTCTGCCGCTTTGTTTTTCACAATCAGTCAATTGCACACTAGTGAAGCTGAGCCAGGCTCTTCAGCTTTGCTGCTTTTTAGCATTAGTGCTCCACTTATGCTCTGTGACATCTCTCGAGGTTTTTTGCCTCGCCCGGGCTGGAAAGTGCCCGCTAGTACATAGAGCTGGGCAGGAGAGGGCAGAGAGCACTTCTATCTGACAGCAGGTTGCAGATTGCCTCGGAAAGAGCCGTGTCCTTGGAATCTGCAGCAAATCCTATTTCTTTGCAAACCGAGGTTAGTGTGCTGTGCTGGTACGCTCTCCGCTTGCCAAATGGAGTGGCAAACTTTTCGCTAAGATAGAGACGACTAGAGAAGCAGAAGACGCGGCTCCGGATGTATCCGAAGGGAAGTGCCGGTTCCCGGCGTCTTTCAGCAGAAGCGGCGCTCCGGAGCGCTCCGCTGCCGCTGTACTGAGCTGTGCGTGAACTAGCCGCTTCTTCGCCTCCGAGAGGCAGAGATCGCGGTTGCTTGGAAGAGGCGAAGAACGAAGCCGCAAAGAAGCGGGCTTGTGTGCGAAGCCTTCAGACTGCCGGAGGATGGTGGCTGCCGCTCTCCTGCCTGTTGAATTCACTCTCGGCAAGCGAATGGAAAGCGTTCCAGGACAACTTGCCTGGGTTTTTACTTCGTCCTGATGCGTTCCGCCTTGGCAAGTCTTGCTCGTCGCCAGAGGCTCCGAGATGCACAGAACACGGTGGCAGCTGCTGAAAAGAAGGGCAGCGGTGAGATTGTCGACAAGCAAGAACATAGGCAGCTGACTGCGCTTGGGAAGGAGCAGCTGCCTGCTTTTGGCAATTGCCTTCACAGCGCCCAGAAGCCCGGTGCTCTGCTGCTTTGTTTTTCGCAGTCAGTCAATTGCACACTAGTGAAGCTGAGCCAGGCTCTTCAGCTTAGCTGCTTTTTAGCATCTGTGCTCCACTTTTGCTCTGTGACATCTCTCGAGGTTGTTTGCCTCGCCCAGGCAGGAAAGTGCCCGCTAGTACATAGGGCTGGGCAGGAGAGGGCAGAGAGCACTTCCATCTGACAGCAGGTTGCAGATTGCCTCGGAAAGAGCCGTGTCCTTGGAATCTGCAGCAAATCCTCTTTCTTTGCAAACCGCGGTTAGTGTGCAGTGCAGGTACACTCTCCCCTTGCCAAATGGACTGGGAAAGCTTTTCGCTAAGATAGGGACGACTAGAGAAGCAGAAGCGCGGCTCCGGAGGTATCCGGAGGGAAGTGCCGGTCCCGGTGTCTTTTGGCAGAAGCGGCGCTCCGGAGCGCTCTGCTGGCGCTCTACTGAGCTGTGCGCGAATTAGCCGCTTCTTCGCCTCCGAGAAGCAGAGATCGCGGTTGCTTGGAAGAGGCGAAGAACGAAGCCGCAAATGAGCGGGCTTGTGTGCGAAGCCTTCAGACTGCCGGAGGACGGTGGCTGCCGCTCTCCTGCCTGTTGAATTCACTCTCGGCAAGAGAATGGAAAGCGTTCCAGGACAACTTGCCTGGGTTTTTACTTGGTCCTGATGCGTCCCACCTTGGCAAGTCTTGCTCGTTGCAAGAGGCTCCGAGATGCACAGAAGCCGATGGCAGCTGCTGAAAAGAAGGGCAGCGGTGAGTTTGTCGACAAGCAAGAACATAGGCAGCTGACTGTGCTTGGGAAGGAGCAGCTGCCTGGTTTTGGCAATTGCCTTCACAGGCACAGAAGCCCGGTGCTGTGCTGCTTTGTTTTTCCCAGTCAGTGAAATGCACACTACTGAAGCTGAGCCAGGCTCTTCCGCTTTGCTGCTTTTGAGCATCTGTGCTCCACTTATGCTCTGTGACATGCCTCGAGGTTGTTTGCCTTTGCCAGGCTGGAAAGTGCCCGCTAGTGCATAGAGCTGGGCAGGAGAGGACAGAGAGCACTTCCATCTGACAGCAGGTTGCAGATTGCCTCGGAAAGAGCCGTGTCCTTGGAATGTGCAGCAAATTCATTTCCTTTGAAACCCGGTGTTAGTGTGCTGTGCTGGTACACTTTCTCCTTGCCAAATGGAGGTGGAAAGCTTTTTGGCAAGATAGAGACGGCTAGAGAAGCAGAAGGCGCGGCTTCGAAGCTATCGGAAGCCAAGTGCTGGCTCTTGGTGTCTTTCGGCAGAAGCGGCGCTCCAGAGTGCACTGCGGCCGCTCTAATGATCTGTGCGCGAACTAGCCGCTTCTTCGCCTCCGAGAGGCAGAGATCGCGGTTGCTTGGAAGAGGCGAAGAACGAAGCCGCAAAGAAGCGGGCTTGTGTGCGAAGCCTTCAGACTGCTGGAGGACGGTGGCTGCCGCTCTCCTGCCTGTTGAATTCACTCTTGGAAAGAGAATGGAAAGCGTTCCAGGAAAACTTGCCTGGGTTTTCACTTCGTCCTGATGCGTCCCACCTTGGCAAGTCTTGCTCATCCCCAGAGGCTCCGAGATGCACAGAAGCCGGTGGCAGCTGCTGAAAAGAAGGGCAGCGGTGAGTTTGTCGACAAGCAAGAACATAGGCAGCTGACTGTGCTTGGGAAGGAGCAGCTGCCTGCTTTTGGCAAATGCCTTCACAGCGCCCAGAAGCCCGGTGCTCTGCCGCTTTGTTTTTCACAATCAGTCAATTGCACACTAGTGAAGCTGAGCCAGGCTCTTCAGCTTTGCTGCTTTTTAGCATCTGTGCTCCACTTATGCTCTGTGACATCTCTCGAGGTTTTTTGCCTCGCCCGGGCTGGAAAGTGCCCGCTAGTACCTAGAGCTGGGCAGGAGAGGGCAGAGAGCACTTCCATCTGACAGCAGGTTGCAGATTGCCTCGGAAAGAGCCGTGTCCTTGGAATCTGCAGCAAATCCTATTTCTTTGCAAACCGGCGTTAGTGTGCTGTGCAGGTACGCTCTACGCTTAGCAAATGGAGTGGGAAAGCTTTTCGCTAAGATAGAGACGACTAGAGAAGCAGAAGACGCGGCTCCGGAGGTATCCGGAGGGAAGTGCCGGTTCCCGGCGTCTTTCGGCAGAAGCGGCGCTCCGGAGCACTCCGCTGCCGCTCTACTGACCGGTGCGCGAACTAGCCGCTTCTTCGCCTCCGAGAGGCAGAGATCGCGGTTGATTGGAAGAGGCGAAGAAGGAAGCCGCAAAGAAGCGGGCTTGTGTGCGAAGCCTTCAGACTGCTGGAGGACGGTGGCTGCCGCTCTCCTGCCTCTTGAATTCACTCTCGGCAAGCGAATGGAAAGCGTTCCAGGAAAACTTGCCTGGGTTTTCACTTCGTCCTGATGCGTCCCACCTTGGCAAGTCTTGCTCATCCCCAGAGGCTTTGAGATGCACAGAACACAGTGGCAGCTGCTGAAAAGAAGGGCAGCGGTGAGTTTGTCGACAAGCAAGAACATAGGCAGCTGACTGTGCTTGGGAAGGAGCAGCTGCCTGCTTTTGGCAAATGCCTTCACAGCGCCCAGAAGCCCGGTGCTCTGCTGCTTTGTTTTTCGCAATCAGTCAATTGCACACTAGTGAAGCTGAGCCAGGCTCTTCAGCTTTGCTGCTTTTGAGCATCTGTGCTCCACTTATGCTCTGTAACATCTCTCGGGGTTGTTTGCCTCGCCCAGGCTGGAAAGTGCCCGCTAGTACATAGAGCTTGGCAGGAGAGGGCAGAGAGCACTTCCATCTGACAGCAGGTTGCAGATTGCCTCGGAAAGAGCCGTGTCCTTTGAATGTGCAGCAAATCCTATTTCTTTGCAAACCGCGGTTAGTGTGCTGTGCAGGTACACTCTCCGCTTGCCAAATGGAGTGGGAAAGCTTTTCGCTAAGATAGAGACGACTAGAGAAGCAGAAGCGCGGCTCCGGAGGTATCCGGAGGGAAGTGCCGGTTCCCGGCGTCTTTCGGCAGAAGTGGCGCTCCGGAGCGCTCTGCTGGCGCTCTACTGAGCTGTGCGCGAACTAGCCGCTTCTTCGCCTCCGAGAAGCAGAGATCGCGGTTGCTTGAAAGTAGCGAAGAATGAAGCCGCAAAGAAGCGGGCTTGTGTGCGAAGCCTTCAGACTGCCGGAGGATGGTGGCTGCCGCTCTCCTGCCTGTTGAATTCACTCTCGGCAAGCGAATGGAAAGCATTCCAGGACAACTTGCCTGGGTTTTTACTTCGTCCTGATGCGTTCCGCCTTGGCAAGTCTTGCTCGTCGCCAGAGGCTCCGAGATGCACAGAACACGGTGGCAGCTGCTGAAAAGAAGGGCAGCGGTGAGATTGTCGACAAGCAAGAACATAGGCAGCTGACTGCGCTTGGGAAGGAGCAGCTGCCTGCTTTTGGCAATTGCCTTCACAGCGCCCAGAAGCCCGGTGCTCTGCTGCTTTGTTTTTCGCAGTCAGTCAATTGCACACTAGTGAAGCTGAGCCAGGCTCTTCAGCTTTGCTGCTTTTTAGCATCTGTGCTCCACTTATGCTCTGTGACATCTCTCGAGGTTGTTTGCCTCGCCCAGGCAGGAAAGTGCCCGCTAGTACATAGGGCTGGGCAGGAGAGGGCAGAGAGCACTTCCATCTGACAGCAGGTTGCAGATTGCCTCGGAAAGAGCCGTGTCCTTGGAATGTGCAGCAAATCCTCTTTCTTTGCAAACCGCGGTTAGTGTGCAGTGCAGGTACACTCTCCCCTTGCCAAATGGACTGGGAAAGCTTTTCGCTAAGATAGGGACGACTAGAGAAGCAGAAGCGCGGCTCCGGAGGTATCCGGAGGGAAGTGCCGGTCCCGGTGTCTTTTGGCAGAAGCGGCGCTCCTGAGCGCTCTGCTGGCGCTCTACTGAGCTGTGCGCGAATTAGCCGCTTCTTCGCCTCCGAGAAGCAGAGATCGCGATTGCTTGGAAGAGGCGAAGAACGAAGCTGCAAAGAAGCGGGCTTGTGTGCGAAGCCTTCAGACTGCCGGAGGACGGTGGCTGCCGCTCTCCTGCCTGTTGAATTCACTCTCGGCAAGAGAATGGAAAGCGTTCCAGGACAACTTGCCTGGGTTTTTACTTGGTCCTGATGCGTCCCACCTTGGCAAGTCTTGCTCGTTGCAAGAGGCTCCGAGATGCACAGAAGCCGATGGCAGCTGCTGAAAAGAAGGGCAGCGGTGAGTTTGTCGACAAGCAAGAACATAGGCAGCTGACTGTGCTTGGGAAGGAGCAGCTGCCTGGTTTTGGCAATTGCCTTCACAGGCACAGAAGCCCGGTGCTGTGCTGCTTTGTTTTTCCCAGTCAGTGAAATGCACACTACTGAAGCTGAGCCAGGCTCTTCCGCTTTGCTGCTTTTGAGCATCTGTGCTCCACTTATGCTCTGTGACATGCCTCGAGGTTGTTTGCCTTTGCCAGGCTGGAAAGTGCCCGCTAGTGCATAGAGCTGGGCAGGAGAGGACAGAGAGCACTTCCATCTGACAGCAGGTTGCAGATTGCCTCGGAAAGAGCCGTGTCCTTGGAATGTGCAGCAAATTCATTTCCTTTGAAACCCGGTGTTAGTGTGCAGTGCTGGTACACTTTCTCCTTGCCAAATGGAGGTGGAAAGCTTTTTGGCAAGATAGAGACGGCTAGAGAAGCAGAAGGCGCGGCTTCGAAGCTATCGGAAGCCAAGTGCTGGCTCTTGGTGTCTTTCGGCAGAAGCGGCGCTCCAGAGTGCACTGCGGCCGCTCTAATGATCTGTGCGCGAACTAGCCGCTTCTTCGCCTCCGAGAGGCAGAGATCGCGGTTGCTTGGAAGAGGCGAAGAACGAAGCCGCAAAGAAGCGGGCTTGTGTGCGAAGCCTTCAGACTGCTGGAGGACGGTGGCTGCCGCTCTCCTGCCTGTTGAATTCACTCTTGGAAAGACAATGGAAAGCGTTCCAGGAAAACTTGCCTGGGTTTTCACTTCGTCCTGATGCGTCCCACCTTGGCAAGTCTTGCTCATCCCCAGAGGCTCCGAGATGCACAGAACACAGTGGCAGCTGCTGAAAAGAAGGGCAGCGGTGAGTTTGTCGACAAGCAAGAACATAGGCAGCTGACTGTGCTTGGGAAGGAGCAGCTGCCTGCTTTTGGAAAATGCCTTCACAGCGCCCAGAAGCCCGGTGCTCTGCCGCTTTGTTTTTCACAATCAGTCAATTGCACACTAGTGAAGCTGAGCCAGGCTCTTCAGCTTTGCTGCTTTTTAGCATCTGTGCTCCACTTATGCTCTGTGACATCTCTCGAGGTTTTTTGCCTCGCCCGGGCTGGAAAGTGCCCGCTAGTACCTAGAGCTGGGCAGGAGAGGGCAGAGAGCACTTCCATCTGACAGCAGGTTGCAGATTGCCTCGGAAAGAGCCGTGTCCTTGGAATGTGCAGCAAATCCTCTTTCTTTGCAAACCGAGGTTAGTGTGCTGTGCAGGTACGCTCTCCGCTTACCAAATGGAGTGGGAAAGCTTTTCGCTAAGATAGAGACGACTAGAGAAGCAGAAGACGCGGGTCCGGAGGTATCCGGAGGGAAGTGCCGGTTCCCGGCGTCTTTCGGCAGAAGCGGCGCTCCGGAGCACTCCGCTGCCGCTCTACTGACCGGTGCGCGAACTAGCCGCTTCTTCGCCTCCGAGAGGCAGAGATCGCGGTTGATTGGAAGAGGCGAAGAAGGAAGCCGCAAAGAAGCGGGCTTGTGTGCGAAGCCTTCAGACTGCTGGAGGACGGTGGCTGCCGCTCTCCTGCCTCTTGAATTCACTCTCGGCAAGCGAATGGAAAGCGTTCCAGGAAAACTTGCCTGGGTTTTCACTTCGTCCTGATGCGTCCCACCTTGGCAAGTCTTGCTCATCCCCAGAGGCTCCGAGATGCACAGAAGCCGGTGGCAGCTGCTGAAAAGAAGGGCAGCGGTGAGTTTGTCGACAAGCAAGAACATAGGCAGCTGACTGTGCTTGGGAAGGAGCAGCTGCCTGCTTTTGGCAAATGCCTTCACAGCGCCCAGAAGCCCGGTGCTCTGCTGCTTTGTTTTTCGCAATCAGTCAATTGCACACTAGTGAAGCTGAGCCAGGCTCTTCAGCTTTGCTGCTTTTGAGCATCTGTGCTCCACTTATGCTCTGTAACATCTCTCGGGGTTGTTTGCCTCGCCCAGGCTGGAAAGTGCCCGCTAGTACATAGAGCTGGGCAGGAGAGGGCAGAGAGCACTTCCATCTGACAGCAGGTTGCAGATTGCCTCGGAAAGAGCCGTGTCCTTGGAATGTGCAGCAAATCCTATTTCTTTGCAAACCGCGGTTAGTGTGCAGTGCAGGTACACTCTCCCCTTGCCAAATGGAGTGGGAAAGCTTTTCGCTAAGATAGAGACGACTAGAGAAGCAGAAGGCGCGGCTCCGGAGGTATCCGGAGGGAAGTGCCGGTCCCGGTGTCTTTTGGCAGAAGCGGCGCTCCTGAGCGCTCTGCTGGCGCTCTACTGAGCTGTGCGCGAATTAGCCGCTTCTTCGCCTCCGAGAGGCAGAGATCGCGGTTGCTTGGAAGAGGCGAAGAACGAAGCCGCAAAGAAGCGGGCTTGTGTGCGAAGCCTTCAGACTGCTGGAGGACGGTGGCTGCCGCTCTCCTGCCTGTTGAATTCACTCTTGGAAAGAGAATGGAAAGCGTTCCAGGAAAACTTGCCTGGGTTTTCACTTCGTCCTGATGCGTCCCACCTTGGCAAGTCTTGCTCATCCCCAGAGGCTCCGAGATGCACAGAACACAGTGGCAGCTGCTGAAAAGAAGGGCAGCGGTGAGTTTGTCGACAAGCAAGAACATAGGCAGCTGACTGTGCTTGGGAAGGAGCAGCTGCCTGCTTTTGGAAAATGCCTTCACAGCGCCCAGAAGCCTGGTGCTCTGCCGCTTTGTTTTTCACAATCAGTCAATTGCACACTAGTGAAGCTGAGCCAGGCTCTTCAGCTTTGCTGCTTTTTAGCATCTGTGCTCCACTTATGCTCTGTGACATCTCTCGAGGTTTTTTGCCTCGCCCGGGCTGGAAAGTGCCCGCTAGTACCTAGAGCTGGGCAGGAGAGGGCAGAGAGCACTTCCATCTGACAGCAGGTTGCAGATTGCCTCGGAAAGAGCCGTGTCCTTGGAATGTGCAGCAAATCCTATTTCTTTGCAAACCGGCGTTAGTGTGCTGTGCAGGTACGCTCTCCGCTTACCAAATGGAGTGGGAAAGCTTTTCGCTAAGATAGAGACGACTAGAGAAGCAGAAGACGCGGCTCCGGAGGTATCCGGAGGGAAGTGCCGGTTCCCGGCGTCTTTCGGCAGAAGCGGCGCTCCGGAGCACTCCGCTGCCGCTCTACTGACCGGTGCGCGAACTAGCCGCTTCTTCGCCTCCGAGAGGCAGAGATCGCGGTTGATTGGAAGAGGCGAAGAAGGAAGCCGCAAAGAAGCGGGCTTGTGTGCGAAGCCTTCAGACTGCTGGAGGACGGTGGCTGCCGCTCTCCTGCCTCTTGAATTCACTCTCGGCAAGCGAATGGAAAGCGTTCCAGGAAAACTTGCCTGGGTTTTCACTTCGTCCTGATGCGTCCCACCTTGGCAAGTCTTGCTCATCCCCAGAGGCTCCGAGATGCACAGAAGCCGGTGGCAGCTGCTGAAAAGAAGGGCAGCGGTGAGTTTGTCGACAAGCAAGAACATAGGCAGCTGACTGTGCTTGGGAAGGAGCAGCTGCCTGCTTTTGGCAAATGCCTTCACAGCGCCCAGAAGCCCGGTGCTCTGCTGCTTTGTTTTTCGCAATCAGTGAATTGCACATTTGTGAAGCTGAGCCAGGCTCTTCAGCTTTGCTGCTTTTTAGCATTAGTGCTCCACTTATGTTCTGTAACATCTCTCGAGGTTGTTTGCCTCGCCCAGGCTGGAAAGTGCCCGCTAGTACATAGAGCTGGGTAGGAGAGGGCAGAGAGCACTTCCATCCGACAGCAGGTTGCAGATTGCCTCGGAAAGAGCCGTGTCCTTGGAATGTGCAGCAAATCCTCTTTCTTTGCAAACCGCAGTTAGTGTGCTGTGCAGGTACGCTCTCCGCTTGCCAAATGGAGTGGCAAAGCTTTTCGCTAAGATAGAGACGACTAGAGAAGCAGAAGACGCGGCTCCGGAGGTATCCGGAGGGAAGTGCCGGTTCCCGGCGTCTTTCGGCAGAAGCGGCGCTCCGGAGTGCGCCGCTGCCGCTCTAATGATCTGTGCGCGAACCAGACGCTTCTTCGCCTCCGAGAGGCAGAGATCGCGATAGCTAGGAAGAGGCGAAGAAGGAAGCCGCGAAGAAGTGGGCTTGTGTGCGAAGCCTTCAGACTGCTGGAGGTCGGTGGCTGCCGATCTCCTGCCGGTTGAATTCACTCTCGGCAAGCGAATGGAAAGCATTCCTGGGCAACATGCCTGGGTTTTTACTTAGTCCTTATGCGTCCCACCTTGACAAGTCTCGCTCGTCCCCCGAGGCTCCGAAATGCACAGAACACGGTGGCAGCTGCTGAAAAGAAGGGCAGCGGTGAGTTTGTCGACAAGCAAGAACATAGGCAGCTGACTGTGCTTGGGGAGGAGCAGCTGCCTGGTTTTGGCAATTGCCTTCACATCGCACAGAGCCCAGTGATCTGCTGCTTTGTTTTGCCCAGTCTGTGAATTGCACACTAGTGAAGCTGAGCCAGGCTCTTCAGCTTTGCTGCTTTTGAGCATCTCTGCTCCACTTATGCTCTGTGACATGTCTCGAGGTTTTTTGCCTTGGCCAGGCTGGAAAGTGCCTGCTAGTACATAGAGCTGGGCAGGAGAGGGCAGAGAGCACTTCCATTTGACTGCGTGTTGCAGGTTGCCTCGGAAAGAGCCGTGTCCTTGGAATGTGCAGCAAATCCTATTTCTTGGCAACCCGGGGTTCGTGTGCAGTGCTGGTACACTCTCTCCTTGCCAAATGGAAGTGGAAAGCTTTTTGCTAAGATAGAGACGACTAGAGAAGCAGAAGACGTGACTCCAAAGCTATCGGAAGCCAAGTGCTGGCTCCCGGCGTCTTTCGGCAGAAGCAGCGCTCCAGAGTGCACAGCGGCCACTCTAATGATCTGTGCGTGAACTAGCCGCTTCTTCGCCTCTGAGAGCCAGAGATCGCGGTCGCTTGGAAGAGGCGGAGAACGAAGCCGCAAAGAAGTGGGCTTGTGTGCGAAGCCTTCAGACTGCTGGAGGACGGTGGCTGCCGCTCTCCTGCCTGTTGAATTCACTCTTGGCAAGCGAATGGAAAGCATTCCAGGACAACTTGCCTGGATTTTTACTTAGTCCTGATGCGTCCCACCTTGGCAAGTCTTGCTCGTCCCCTGCGGCTCCGAAATGCAGAGAACACGGTGGCAGCCGCTGAAATGAAGGGCAGCGGTGAGTTTGTAAACAAGCCAGAATATAGGAAGCTGACTATGCTTGTGAAGGAGCAGCAGCCACGTTTTTGCAATTGCCTTCACAGGCACAGAAGCCCGGTGCTGTGCTGCTTTGTTTTTCCCAGTCAGTGAAATGCACACTACTGAAGCTGAGCCAGGCTCTTCAGCTTTGCTGCTTTTGAGCATCTGTGCTCCACTTATGCTCTGTGACATGCCTCGAGGTTGTTTGCCTTTGCCAGGCTGGAAAGTGCCCGCTAGTGCATAGAGCTGGGCAGGAGAGGACAGAGAGCACTTCTATCTGACAGCAGGTTGCAGATTGCCTCGGAAAGAGCCGTGTCCTTGGAATGTGCAGCAAATTCAATTCCTTTGAAACCCGGTGTTAGTGTGCAGTGCTGGTACACTTTCTCCTTGCCAAATGGAGGTGGAAAGCTTTTTGGCAACATAGAGACGACTAGAGAAGCAGAAGGCGCGGCTTCGAAGCTATCGGAAGCCAAGTGCTGGCTCTTGGTGTCTTTCGGCAGAAGCGGCGCTCCAGAGTGCACTGCGGCCGCTCTAATGATCTGTGCGCAAACTAGCCGCTTCTTCGCCTCCAAGAGGCAGAGATCGCGGTTGCTTGGAAGAGGCGAAGAACGAAGCCACAAAGAAGCGGGCTTGTGTGCGAAGCCTTCAGACTGCTGGAGGACGGTGGCTGCCGCTCTCCTGCCTCTTGAATTCACTCTCGGAAAGAGAATGGAATGCGTTCCAGGAAAACTTGCCTGGGTTTTCACTTCGTCCTGATGCGTCCCACCTTGGCAAGTCTTGCTCATCCCCAGAGGCTCCGAGATGCACAGAAGCCGGTGGCAGCTGCTGAAAAGAAGGGCAGCGGTGAGTTTGTCGACAAGCAAGAACATAGGCAGCTGACTGTGCTTGGGAAGGAGCAGCTGCCTGCTTTTGGCAAATGCCTTCACAGCGCCCAGAAGCCCGGTGCTCTGCTGCTTTGTTTTTCGCAATCAGTCAATTGCACAATAGTGAAGCTGAGCCAGGCTCTCCAGCTTTGCTGCTTTTGAGCATCTGTGCTCCACTTATGCTCTGTGACATCTCTCGGGGTTGTTTGCCTCGCCCAGGCTGGAAAGTGCCCGCTAGTACATAGAGCTGGGCAGGAGAGGGCAGAGAGCACTTCCATCTGACAGCAGGTTGCAGATTGCCTCGGAAAGAGCCGTGTCCTTGGAATGTGCAGCAAATCCTATTTCTTTGCAAACCGCGGTTAGTGTGCTGTGCAGGTACACTCTCCGCTTACCAAATGGAGTGGGAAAGCTTTTCGCTAAGATAGAGACGACAAGAGAAGCAGAAGACGCGGCTCCGGAGGTATCCGGAGGGATATGCCGGTTCCCGGCGTCTTTCGGCAGAAGCGGCGCTCCGGAGCGCTCCGCTGCCGCTCTACTGAGCTGTGCGTGAACTAGCCGCTTCTTCGCCTCCGAGAGGCAGAGAACGCGGTTGATTGGAAGAGGCGAAGAACGAAGCCGCAAAGAAACGGGCTTGTGTGTGAAGCCTTCAGACTGCTGGAGGACGGTGGCTGCCGCTCTCCTGCCTCTTGAATTCACTCTCGGCAAGCGAATGGAATGCGTTCCAGGAAAACTTGCCTGGGTTTTCACTTCGTCCTGATGCGTCCCGCCTTGGCAAGTCTTGCTCGTCGCCAGAGGCTCCGAGATGCACAGAACACGGTGGCAGCTGCTGAAAAGAAGGGCAGCGGTGAGATTGTCGACAAGCAAGAACATAGGCAGCTGACTGCGCTTGGGAAGGAGCAGCTGCCTGCTTTTGGCAATTGCCTTCACAGCGCCCAGAAGCCCGGTGCTCTGCTGCTTTGTTTTTCGCAGTCAGTCAATTGCACACTAGTGAAGCTGAGCCAGGCTCTTCAGCTTTGCTGCTTTTTAGCATCTGTGCTCCACTTTTGCTCTGTGACATCTCTCGAGGTTGTTTGCCTCGCCCAGGCAGGAAAGTGCCCGCTAGTACATAGGGCTGGGCAGGAGAGGGCAGAGAGCACTTCCATCTGACAGCAGGTAGCAGATTGCCTCGGAAAGAGCCGTGTCCTTGGAATGTGCAGCAAATCCTCTTTCTTTGCAAACCGCGGTTAGTGTGCAGTGCAGGTACACTCTCCCCTTGCCAAATGGAGTGGGAAAGCTTTTCGCTAAGATAGAGACGACTAGAGAAGCAGAAGCGCGGCTCCGGAGGTATCCGGAGGGAAGTGCCGGTCCCGGTGTCTTTTGGCAGAAGCGGCGCTCCGGAGCGCTCTGCTGGCGCTCTACTGAGCTGTGCGCGAATTAGCCGCTTCTTCGCCTCCGAGAAGCAGAGATCGCGGTTGCTTGGAAGAGGCGAAGAACGAAGCCGCAAAGAAGCGGGCTTGTGTGCGAAGCCTTCAGACTGCCGGAGGACGGTGGCTGCCGCTCTCCTGCCTGTTGAATTCACTCTTGGCAAGCGAATGGAAAGCATTCCAGGACAACTTGCCTGGATTTTTACTTAGTCCTGATGCGTCCCACCTTGGCAAGTCTTGCTCGTCCCCTGCGGCTCCGAAATGCAGAGAACACGGTGGCAGCCGCTGAAATGAAGGGCAGCGGTGAGTTTGTAAACAAGCCAGAATATAGGAAGCTGACTATGCTTGTGAAGGAGCAGCAGCCACGTTTTTGCAATTGCCTTCACAGGCACAGAAGCCCGGTGCTGTGCTGCTTTGTTTTTCCCAGTCAGTGAAATGCACACTACTGAAGCTGAGCCAGGCTCTTCAGCTTTGCTGCTTTTGAGCATCTGTGCTCCACTTATGCTCTGTGACATGCCTCGAGGTTGTTTGCCTTTGCCAGGCTGGAAAGTGCCCGCTAGTGCATAGAGCTGGGCAGGAGAGGACAGAGAGCACTTCTATCTGACAGCAGGTTGCAGATTGCCTCGGAAAGAGCCGTGTCCTTGGAATGTGCAGCAAATTCAATTCCTTTGAAACCCGGTGTTAGTGTGCAGTGCTGGTACACTTTCTCCTTGCCAAATGGAGGTGGAAAGCTTTTTGGCAACATAGAGACGACTAGAGAAGCAGAAGGCGCGGCTTCGAAGCTATCGGAAGCCAAGTGCTGGCTCTTGGTGTCTTTCGGCAGAAGCGGCGCTCCAGAGTGCACTGCGGCCGCTCTAATGATCTGTGCGCAAACTAGCCGCTTCTTCGCCTCCGAGAGGCAGAGATCGCGGTTGCTTGGAAGAGGCGAAGAACGAAGCCACAAAGAAGCGGGCTTGTGTGCGAAGCCTTCAGACTGCTGGAGGACGGTGGCTGCCGCTCTCCTGCCTCTTGAATTCACTCTCGGAAAGAGAATGGAATGCGTTCCAGGAAAACTTGCCTGGGTTTTCACTTCGTCCTGATGCGTCCCACCTTGGCAAGTCTTGCTCATCCCCAGAGGCTCCGAGATGCACAGAAGCCGGTGGCAGCTGCTGAAAAGAAGGGCAGCGGTGAGTTTGTCGACAAGCAAGAACATAGGCAGCTGACTGTGCTTGGGAAGGAGCAGCTGCCTGCTTTTGGCAAATGCCTTCACAGCGCCCAGAAGCCCGGTGCTCTGCTGCTTTGTTTTTCGCAATCAGTCAATTGCACAATAGTGAAGCTGAGCCAGGCTCTCCAGCTTTGCTGCTTTTGAGCATCTGTGCTCCACTTATGCTCTGTGACATCTCTTGGGGTTGTTTGCCTCGCCCAGGCTGGAAAGTGCCCGCTAGTACATAGAGCTGGGCAGGAGAGGGCAGAGAGCACTTCCATCTGACAGCAGGTTGCAGATTGCCTCGGAAAGAGCCGTGTCCTTGGAATGTGCAGCAAATCCTATTTCTTTGCAAACCGCGGTTAGTGTGCTGTGCAGGTACACTCTCCGCTTACCAAATGGAGTGGGAAAGCTTTTCGCTAAGATAGAGACGACAAGAGAAGCAGAAGACGCGGCTCCGGAGGTATCCGGAGGGATATGCCGGTTCCCGGCGTCTTTCGGCAGAAGCGGCGCTCCGGAGCGCTCCGCTGCCGCTCTACTGAGCTGTGCGTGAACTAGCCGCTTCTTCGCCTCCGAGAGGCAGAGAACGCGGTTGATTGGAAGAGGCGAAGAACGAAGCCGCAAAGAAACGGGCTTGTGTGTGAAGCCTTCAGACTGCTGGAGGACGGTGGCTGCCGCTCTCCTGCCTCTTGAATTCACTCTCGGCAAGCGAATGGAATGCGTTCCAGGAAAACTTGCCTGGGTTTTCACTTCGTCCTGATGCGTCCCGCCTTGGCAAGTCTTGCTCGTCGCCAGAGGCTCCGAGATGCACAGAACACGGTGGCAGCTGCTGAAAAGAAGGGCAGCGGTGAGATTGTCGACAAGCAAGAACATAGGCAGCTGACTGCGCTTGGGAAGGAGCAGCTGCCTGCTTTTGGCAATTGCCTTCACAGCGCCCAGAAGCCCGGTGCTCTGCTGCTTTGTTTTTCGCAGTCAGTCAATTGCACACTAGTGAAGCTGAGCCAGGCTCTTCAGCTTTGCTGCTTTTTAGCATCTGTGCTCCACTTTTGCTCTGTGACATCTCTCGAGGTTGTTTGCCTCGCCCAGGCAGGAAAGTGCCCGCTAGTACATAGGGCTGGGCAGGAGAGGGCAGAGAGCACTTCCATCTGACAGCAGGTAGCAGATTGCCTCGGAAAGAGCCGTGTCCTTGGAATGTGCAGCAAATCCTCTTTCTTTGCAAACCGCGGTTAGTGTGCAGTGCAGGTACACTCTCCCCTTGCCAAATGGAGTGGGAAAGCTTTTCGCTAAGATAGAGACGACTAGAGAAGCAGAAGCGCGGCTCCGGAGGTATCCGGAGGGAAGTGCCGGTCCCGGTGTCTTTTGGCAGAAGCGGCGCTCCGGAGCGCTCTGCTGGCGCTCTACTGAGCTGTGCGCGAATTAGCCGCTTCTTCGCCTCCGAGAAGCAGAGATCGCGGTTGCTTGGAAGAGGCGAAGAACGAAGCCGCAAAGAAGCGGGCTTGTGTGCGAAGCCTTCAGACTGCCGGAGGACGGTGGCTGCCGCTCTCCTGCCTGTTGAATTCACTCTCGGCAAGAGAATGGAAAGCGTTCCAGGACAACTTGCCTGGGTTTTTACTTGGTCCTGATGCGTCCCACCTTGGCAAGTCTTGCTCGTTGCAAGAGGCTCCGAGATGCACAGAAGCCGATGGCAGCTGCTGAAAAGAAGGGCAGCGGTGAGTTTGTCGACAAGCAAGAACATAGGCAGCTGACTGTGCTTGGGAAGGAGCAGCTGCCTGGTTTTGGCAATTGCCTTCACAGGCACAGAAGCCCGGTGCTGTGCTGCTTTGTTTTTCCCAGTCAGTGAAATGCACACTACTGAAGCTGAGCCAGGCTCTTCCGCTTTGCTGCTTTTTAGCATCTGTGCTCCACTTATGCTCTGTGACATGCCTCGAGGTTGTTTGCCTTTGCCAGGCTGGAAAGTGCCCGCTAGTGCATAGAGCTGGGCAGGAGAGGACAGAGAGCACTTCCATCTGACAGCAGGTTGCAGATTGCCTCGGAAAGAGCCGTGTCCTTGGAATGTGCAGCAAATTCATTTCCTTTGAAACCCGGTGTTAGTGTGCAGTGCTGGTACACTTTCTCCTTGCCAAATGGAGGTGGAAAGCTTTTTGGCAAGATAGAGACGGCTAGAGAAGCAGAAGGCGCGGCTTCGAAGCTATCGGAAGCCAAGTGCTGGCTCTTGGTGTCTTTCGGCAGAAGCGGCGCTCCAGAGTGCACTGCGGCCGCTCTAATGATCTGTGCGCGAACTAGCCGCTTCTTCGCCTCCGAGAGGCAGAGATCGCGGTTGCTTGGAAGAGGCGAAGAACGAAGCCGCAAAGAAGCGGGCTTGTGTGCGAAGCCTTCAGACTGCTGGAGGACGGTGGCTGCCGCTCTCCTGCCTGTTGAATTCACTCTTGGAAAGAGAATGGAAAGCGTTCCAGGAAAACTTGCCTGGGTTTTCACTTCGTCCTGATGCGTCCCACCTTGGCAAGTCTTGCTCATCCCCAGAGGCTCCGAGATGCACAGAACACAGTGGCAGCTGCTGAAAAGAAGGGCAGCGGTGAGTTTGTCGACAAGCAAGAACATAGGCAGCTGACTGTGCTTGGGAAGGAGCAGCTGCCTGCTTTTGGAAAATGCCTTCACAGCGCCCAGAAGCCCGGTGCTCTGCTGCTTTGTTTTTCGCAGCCAGTCAATTGCACACTAGTGAAGCTGAGCCAGGCTCTTCAGCTTTGCTGCTTTTTAGCATCTGTGCTCCACTTATGCTCTGTGACATCTCTCGAGGTTTTTTGCCTCGCCCGGGCTGGAAAGTGCCCGCTAGTACCTAGAGCTGGGCAGGAGAGGGCAGAGAGCACTTCCATCTGACAGCAGGTTGCAGATTGCCTCGGAAAGAGCCGTGTCCTTGGAATGTGCAGCAAATCCTCTTTCTTTGCAAACCGAGGTTAGTGTGCTGTGCAGGTACGCTCTCCGCTTACCAAATGGAGTGGGAAAGCTTTTCGCTAAGATAGAGACGACTAGAGAAGCAGAAGACGCGGCTCCGGAGGTATCTGGAGGGAAGTGCCGGTTCCCGGCGTCTTTCGGCAGAAGCGGCGCTCCGGAGCACTCCGCTGCCGCTCTACTGACCGGTGCGCGAACTAGCCGCTTCTTCGCCTCCGAGAGGCAGAGATCGCGGTTGATTGGAAGAGGCGAAGAAGGAAGCCGCAAAGAAGCGGGCTTGTGTGCGAAGCCTTCAGACTGCTGGAGGACGGTGGCTGCCGCTCTCCTGCCTCTTGAATTCACTCTCGGCAAGCGAATGGAAAGCGTTCCAGGAAAACTTGCCTGGGTTTTCACTTCGTCCGGATGCGTCCCACCTTGGCAAGTCTTGCTCATCCCCAGAGGCTCCGAGATGCACAGAAGCCGGTGGCAGCTGCTGAAAAGAAGGGCAGCGGTGAGTTTGTCGACAAGCAAGAACATAGGCAGCTGACTGTGCTTGGGAAGGAGCAGCTGCCTGCTTTTGGCAAATGCCTTCACAGCGCCCAGAAGCCCGGTGCTCTGCTGCTTTGTTTTTCGCAATCAGTCAATTGCACACTAGTGAAGCTGAGCCAGGCTCTTCAGCTTTGCTGCTTTTGAGCATCTGTGCTCCACTTATGCTCTGTAACATCTCTCGGGGTTGTTTGCCTCGCCCAGGCTGGAAAGTGCCCGCTAGTACCTAGAGCTGGGCAGGAGAGGGCAGAGAGCACTTCCATCTGACAGCAGGTTGCAGATTGCCTCGGAAAGAGCCGTGTCCTTGGAATCTGCAGCAAATCCTCTTTCTTTGCAAACCGGCGTTAGTGTGCAGTGCAGGTACGCTCTCCGCTTACCAAATGGAGTGGGAAAGCTTTTCGCTAAGATAGAGACGACTAGAGAAGCAGAAGACGCGGCTCCGGAGGTATCCGGAGGGAAGTGCCGGTTCCCGGCGTCTTTCGGCAGAAGCGGCGCTCCGGAGCACTCCGCTGGCGCTCTACTGACCGGTGCGCGAACTAGCCGCTTCTTCGCCTCCGAGAGGCAGAGATCGCGGTTGATTGGAAGAGGCGAAGAACGAAGCCGCAAAGAAGCGGGCTTGTGTGCGAAGCCTTCAGACTGCTGGAGGACGGTGGCTGCCGCTCTCCTGCCTCTTGAATTCACTCTCGGCAAGCGAATGGAATGCGTTCCATAAAAACTTGCCTGGGTTTTCACTTGGTCCTGATGCGTCCCACCTTGGCAAGTCTTGCTCGTCCCCAGAGGCTCCGAGATGCACAGAAGCCGGTGGCAGCTGCTGAAAAGAAGGGCAGCGGTGAGTTTGTCGACAAGCAAGAACATAGGCAGCTGACTGTGCTTGGGAAGGAGCAGCTGCCTGCTTTTGGCAAATGCCTTCACAGCGCCCAGAAGCCCGGTGCTCTGCTGCTTTGTTTTTCGCAATCAGTGAATTGCACATTTGTGAAGCTGAGCCAGGCTCTTCAGCTTTGCTGCTTTTGAGCATCTGTGCTCCACTTATGCTCTGTGACATCTCTCGGGGTTGTTTGCCTCGCCCAGGCTGGAAAGTGCCCGCTAGTACATAGAGCTGGGCAGGAGAGGGCAGAGAGCACTTCCATCTGACAGCAGGTTGCAGATTGCCTCGGAAAGAGCCGTGTCCTTGGAATGTGCAGCAAATCCTATTTCTTTGCAAACCGCGGTTAGTGTGCTGTGCAGGTACACTCTCCGCTTACCAAATGGAGTGGCAAAGCTTTTCGCTAAGATAGAGACGACTAGAGAAGCAGAAGACGCGGCTCCGGAGGTATCCGGAGGGATATGCCGGTTCCTGGCGTCTTTCGGCAGAAGCGGCGCTCCGGAGCGCTCCGCTGCCGCTCTACTGAGCTGTGCGTGAACTAGCCGCTTCTTCGCCTCCGAGAGGCAGAGAACGCGGTTGATTGGAAGAGGCGAAGAACGAAGCCGCAAAGAAACGGGCTTGTGTGTGAAGCCTTCAGACTGCTGGAGGACGGTGGCTGCCGCTCTCCTGCCTGTTGAATTCACTCTCGGCAAGCGAAAGGAATGCGTTCCAGGAAAACTTGCCTGGGTTTTCACTTCGTCCTGATGCGTCCCGCCTTGGCAAGTCTTGCTCGTCGCCAGAGGCTCCGAGATGCACAGAACACGGTGGCAGCTGCTGAAAAGAAGGGCAGCGGTGAGATTGTCGACAAGCAAGAACATAGGCAGCTGACTGCGCTTGGGAAGGAGCAGCTGCCTGCTTTTGGCAATTGCCTTCACAGCGCCCAGAAGCCCGGTGCTCTGCTGCTTTGTTTTTCGCAGTCAGTCAATTGCACACTAGTGAAGCTGAGCCAGGCTCTTCAGCTTTGCTGCTTTTTAGCATCTGTGCTCCACTTTTGCTCTGTGACATCTCTCGAGGTTGTTTGCCTCGCCCAGGCAGGAAAGTGCCCGCTAGTACATAGGGCTGGGCAGGAGAGGGCAGAGAGCACTTCCATCTGACAGCAGGTTGCAGATTGCCTCGGAAAGAGCCGTGTCCTTGGAATGTGCAGCAAATCCTCTTTCTTTGCAAACCGCGGTTAGTGTGCAGTGCAGGTAAAATCTCCCCTTGCCAAATGGAGTGGGAAAGCTTTTCGCTAAGATAGAGACGACTAGAGAAGCAGAAGACGCGGCTCCGGAGGTATCCGGAAGGAAGTGCCGGTCCCGGTGTCTTTTGGCAGAAGCGGCGCTCCGGAGCGCTCTGCTGGCGCTCTACTGAGCTGTGCGGAAATTAGCCGCTTCTTCGCCTCCGAGAAGCAGAGATCGCGGTTGCTTGGAAGAGGCGAAGAACGAAGCCGCAAAGAAGCGGGCTTGTGTGCGAAGCCTTCAGACTGCCGGAGGACGGTGGCTGCCGCTCTCCTGCCTGTTGAATTCACTCTCGGCAAGAGAATGGAAAGCGTTCCAGGACAACTTGCCTGGGTTTTTACTTGGTCCTGATGCGTCCCACCTTGGCAAGTCTTGCTTGTTGCAAGAGGCTCCGAGATGCACAGAAGCCGATGGCAGCTGCTGAAAAGAAGGGCAGCGGTGAGTTTGTCGACAAGCAAGAACATAGGCAGCTGACTGTGCTTGGGAAGGAGCAGCTGCCTGGTTTTGGCAATTGCCTTCACAGGCACAGAAGCCCGGTGCTGTGCTGCTTTGTTTTTCCCAGTCAGTGAAATGCACACTACTGAAGCTGAGCCAGGCTCTTCCGCTTTGCTGCTTTTGAGCATCTGTGCTCCACTTATGCTCTGTAACATCTCTCGGGGTTGTTTGCCTCGCCCAGGCTGGAAAGTGCCCGCTAGTACCTAGAGCTGGGCAGGAGAGGGCAGAGAGCACTTCCATCTGACAGCAGGTTGCAGATTGCCTCGGAAAGAGCCGTGTCCTTGGAATCTGCAGCAAATCCTCTTTCTTTGCAAACCGGCGTTAGTGTGCAGTGCAGGTACGCTCTCCGCTTCCCAAATGGAGTGGGAAAGCTTTTCGCTAAGATAGAGACGACTAGAGAAGCAGAAGACGCGGCTCCGGAGGTATCCGGAGGGAAGTGCCGGTTCCCGGCGTCTTTCGGCAGAAGCGGCGCTCCGGACCACTCCGCTGGCGCTCTACTGAGCTGTGCGCGAACTAGCCGCTTCTTCGCCTCTGAGAGGCAGAGATCGCGGTTGATTGGAAGAGGCGAAGAACGAAGCCGCAAAGAAGCGGGCTTGTGTGGGAAGCCTTCAGACTGCCGGAGGACGGTGGCTGCCGCTCTCCTGCCTGTTGAATTCACTCTCGGCAAGCGAATGGAAAGCGTTCCAGGAAAAATTGCCTGGGTTTTCACTTCGTCCTGATGCGTCCCACCTTGGCAAGTCTTGCTCGTCGCCAGAGGCTCCGAGATGCACAGAAGCCGGTGGCAGCTGCTGAAAAGAAGGGCAGCGGTGAGTTTGTCGACAAGCAAGAACATAGGCAGCTGACTGTGCTTGGGAAGGAGCAGCTGCCTGGTTTTGGCAATTGCCTCCACAGCGCCCAGAAGCCCGGTGCTCTGCTGCTTTGTTTTTCGCAGTCAGTCAATTGCACACTAGTGAAGCTGAGCCAGGCTCTTCAGCTTTGCTGCTTTTGAGCATCTGTGCTCCACTTATGCTCTGTGACATCTCTCGAGGTTGTTTGCCTCGCCCAGGCTGGAAAGTGCCCGCTAGTACATAGGGCTGGGCAGGAGAGGGCAGAGAGCACTTCCATCTGACAGCAGGTTGCAGATTGCCTCGGAAAGAGCCGTGTCCTTGGAATGTGCAGCAAATCCTATTTCTTTGCAAACCGAGGTTAGTGTGCTGTGCAGGTACGCTCTCCGCTTGCCAAATGGAGTGGCAAAGCTTTTCGCTAAGATAGAGACGACTAGAGAAGCAGAAGCGCGGCTCCGGAGGTATCCGGAGGGAAGTGCCGGTCCCGATGTCTTTTGGCAGAAGCGGCGCTCCGGAGCGCTCTGCTGGCGCTCTACTGAGCTGTGCGCGAATTAGCCGCTTCTTCGCCTCCGAGAAGCAGAGATCGCGGTTGCTTGGAAGAGGCGAAGAACGAAGCCGCAAAGAAGCGGGCTTGTGTGCGAAGCCTTCAGACTGCCGGAGGACGGTGGCTGCCGCTCTCCTGCCTGTTGAATTCACTCTCGGCAAGAGAATGGAAAGCGTTCCAGGACAACTTGCCTGGGTTTTTACTTGGTCCTGATGTGTCCCACCTTGGCAAGTCTTGCTCGTTGCAAGAGGCTCCGAGATGCACAGAAGCCGATGGCAGCTGCTGAAAAGAAGGGCAGCGGTGAGTTTGTCGACAAGCAAGAACATAGGCAGCTGACTGTGCTTGGGAAGGAGCAGCTGCCTGGTTTTGGCAATTGCCTTCACAGGCACAGAAGCCCGGTGCTGTGCTGCTTTGTTTTTCCCAGTCAGTGAAATGCACACTACTGAAGCTGAGCCAGGCTCTTCCGCTTTGCTGCTTTTGAGCATCTGTGCTCCACTTATGCTCTGTGACATGCCTCGAGGTTGTTTGCCTTTGCCAGGCTGGAAAGTGCCCGCTAGTGCATAGAGCTGGGCAGGAGAGGACAGAGAGCACTTCCATCTGACAGAAGGTTGCAGATTGCCTCGGAAAGAGCCGTGTCCTTGGAATGTGCAGCAAATTCAATTCCTTTGAAACCCGGTGTTAGTGTGCAGTGCTGGTACACTTTCTCCTTGCCAAATGGAGGTGGAAAGCTTTTTGGCAAGATAGAGACGGCTAGAGAAGCAGAAGGCGCGGCTTCGAAGCTATCGGAAGCCAAGTGCTGGCTCTTGGTGTCTTTCGGCAGAAGCGGCGCTCCAGAGTGCACTGCGGCCGCTCTAATGATCTGTGCGCGAACTAGCCGCTTCTTCGCCTCCGAGAGGCAGAGATCGCGGTTGCTTGGAAGAGGCGAAGAACGAAGCCGCAAAGAAGCGGGCTTGTGTGCGAAGCCTTCAGACTGCCGGAGGACGGTGGCTGCCGCTCTCCTGCCTGTTGAATTCACTCTTGGAAAGAGAATGGAAAGCGTTCCAGGAAAACTTGCCTGGGTTTTCACTTCGTCCTGATGCGTCCCACCTTGGCAAGTCTTGCTCGTCGCCAGAGGCTCCGAGATGCACAGAACACAGTGGCAGCTGCTGAAAAGAAGGGCAGCGGTGAGTTTGTCGACAAGCAAGAACATAGGCAGCTGACTGTGCTTGGGAAGGAGCAGCTGCCTGCTTTTGGCAAATGCCTTCACAGCGCCCAGAAGCCCGGTGCTCTGCCGCTTTGTTTTTCACAATCAGTCAATTGCACACTAGTGAAGCTGAGCCAGGCTCTTCAGCTTTGCTGCTTTTGAGCATCTGTGCTCCACTTATGCTCTGTGACATCTCTCGAGGTTTTTTGCCTCGCCCGGGCTGGAAAGTGCCCGCTAGTACCTAGAGCTGGGCAGGAGAGGGCAGAGAGCACTTCCATCTGACAGCAGGTTGCAGATTGCCTCGGAAAGAGCCGTGTCCTTGGAATGTGCAGCAAATCCTATTTCTTTGCAAACCGGCGTTAGTGTGCTGTGCAGGTACGCTCTCCGCTTACCAAATGGAGTGGGAAAGCTTTTCGCTAAGATAGAGACGACTAGAGAAGCAGAAGACGCGGGTCCGGAGGTATCCGGAGGGAAGTGCCGGTTCCCGGCGTCTTTCGGCAGAAGCGGCGCTCCGGAGCACTCCGCTGCCGCTCTACTGACCGGTGCGCGAACTAGCCGCTTCTTCGCCTCCGAGAGGCAGAGATCGCGGTTGATTGGAAGAGGCGAAGAAGGAAGCCGCAAAGAAGCGGGCTTGTGTGCGAAGCCTTCAGACTGCTGGAGGACGGTGGCTGCCGCTCTCCTGCCTCTTGAATTCACTCTCGGCAAGCGAATGGAAAGCGTTCCAGGAAAACTTGCCTGGGTTTTCACTTCGTCCTGATGCGTCCCACCTTGGCAAGTCTTGCTCATCCCCAGAGGCTCCGAGATGCACAGAAGCCGGTGGCAGCTGCTGAAAAGAAGGGCAGCGGTGAGTTTGTCGACAAGCAAGAACATAGGCAGCTGACTGTGCTTGGGAAGGAGCAGCTGCCTGCTTTTGGCAAATGCCTTCACAGCGCCCAGAAGCCCGGTGCTCTGCTGCTTTGTTTTTCGCAATCAGTGAATTGCACATTTGTGAAGCTGAGCCAGGCTCTTCAGCTTTGCTGCTTTTTAGCATTAGTGCTCCACTTATGTTCTGTAACATCTCTCGAGGTTGTTTGCCTCGCCCAGGCTGGAAAGTGCCCGCTAGTACATAGAGCTGGGTAGGAGAGGGCAGAGAGCACTTCCATCCGACAGCAGGTTGCAGATTGCCTCGGAAAGAGCCGTGTCCTTGGAATGTGCAGCAAATCCTCTTTCTTTGAAAACCGCAGTTAGTGTGCTGTGCAGGTACGCTCTCCGCTTGCCAAATGGAGTGGCAAAAGCTTTTCGCTAAGATAGAGACGACTAGAGAAGCAGAAGACGCGGCTCCGGAGGTATCCGGAGGGAAGTGCCGGTTCCCGGCCTCTTTCAGGAGAAGCGGCGCTCCGGAGTGCGCCGCTGCCGCTCTAATGATCTGTGCGCGAACCAGACGCTTCTTCGCCTCCGAGAGGCAGAGATCGCGATAGCTAGGAAGAGGCGAAGAAGGAAGCTGCGAAGAAGTGGGCTTGTGTGCGAAGCCTTCAGACTGCTGGAGGTCGGTGGCTGCCGATCTCCTGCCTGTTGAATTCACTCTCGGCAAGCGAATGGAAAGCATTCCTGGGCAACATGCCTGGGTTTTTACTTAGTCCTTATGCGTCCCACCTTGACAAGTCTCGCTCGTCCCCCGAGGCTCCGAAATGCACAGAACACGGTGGCAGCTGCTGAAAAGAAGGGCAGCGGTGAGTTTGTCGACAAGCAAGAAGATAGGCAGCTGACTGTGCTTGGGGAGGAGCAGCTGCCTGGTTTTGGCAATTGCCTTCACATCGCACAGAGCCCAGTGATCTGCTGCTTTGTTTTGCCCAGTCTGTGAATTGCACACTAGTGAAGCTGAGCCAGGCTCTTCAGCTTTGCTGCTTTTGAGCATCTCTGCTCCACTTATGCTCTGTGACATGTCTCGAGGTTTTTTGCCTTGGCCAGGCTGGAAAGTGCCTGCTAGTACATAGAGCTGGGCAGGAGAGGGCAGAGAGCACTTCCATTTGACTGCGTGTTGCAGGTTGCCTCGGAAAGAGCCGTGTCCTTGGAATGTGCAGCAAATCCTATTTCTTGGCAACCCGGGGTTCGTGTGCAGTGCTGGTACACTCTCTCCTTTCCAAATGGAAGTGGAAAGCTTTTTGCTAAGATAGAGACGACTAGAGAAGCAGAAGACGTGACTCCAAAGCTATCGGAAGCCAAGTGCTGGCTCCTGGCGTCTTTTGGCAGAAGCAGCGCTCCAGAGTGCACCGCGGCCACTCTAATGATCTGTGCGTGAACTAGCCGCTTCTTCGCCTCTGAGAGCCAGAGATCGCGGTCGCTTGGAAGAGGCGGAGAACGAAGCCGCAAAGAAGTGGGCTTGTGTGCGAAGCCTTCAGACTGCTGGAGGACGGTGGCTGCCGCTCTCCTGCCTGTTGAATTCACTCTTGGCAAGCGAATGGAAAGCATTCCAGGACAACTTGCCTGGATTTTTACTTAGTCCTGATGCGTCCCACCTTGGCAAGTCTTGCTCGTCCCCTGAGGCTCCGAAATGCAGAGAACACGGTGGCAGCTGCTGAAAAGAAGGGCAGCGGTGAGTTTGTAAACAAGCCAGAATATAGGAAGCTGACTATGCTCGTGAAGGAGCAGCTGCCACGTTTTTGCAATTGCCTTCACAGGCACAGAAGCCTGGTGCTGTGCTGCTTTGTTTTTCCCAGTCAGTGAAATGCACACTAGTGAAGCTGAGCCAGGCTCTTCAGCTTTGCTGCTTTTGAGCATCTGTGCTCCACTTATGCTCTGTAACATCTCTCGGGGTTGTTTGCCTCGCCCAGGCTGGAAAGTGCCCGCTAGTACCTAGAGCTGGGCAGGAGAGGGCAGAGAGCACTTCCATCTGACAGCAGGTTGCAGATTGCCTCGGAAAGAGCCGTGTCCTTGGAATCTGCAGCAAATCCTCTTTCTTTGTAAACCGGCGTTAGTGTGCAGTGCAGGTACGCTCTCCGCTTACCAAATGGAGTGGGAAAGCTTTTCGCTAAGATAGAGACGACTAGAGAAGCAGAAGACGCGGCTCCGGAGGTATCCGGAGGGAAGTGCCGGTTACCGGCGTCTTTCGGCAGAAGCGGAGCTCCGGAGCGCTCCGCTGCCGCTCTACTGAGCTGTGCGTGAACTAGCCGCTTCTTCGCCTCCGAGAGGCAGAGATCACGGTTGATTGGAAGAGGCGAAGAACGAAGCCGCAAAGAAGCGGGATTGTGTGCGAAGCCTTCAGACTTCTGGAGGACGGTGGCTGCCGCTCTCCTGCCTGTTGAATTCACTCTCGGCAAGCGAATGGAAAGCGTTCCAGGACAACTTGCCTGGGTTTTTACTTCGTCCTGATGCGTCCCGCCTTGGCAAGTCTTGCTCGTCGCCAGAGGCTCCGAGATGCACAGAACACGGTGGCAGCTGCTGAAAAGAAGGGCAGCGGTGAGATTGTCGACAAGCAAGAACATAGGCAGCTGACTGCGCTTGGGAAGGAGCAGCTGCATGCTTTTGGCAATTGCCTTCACAGCGCACAGAAGCCCGGTGCTCTGCTGCTTTGTTTTTCGCAGTCAGTCAATTGCACACTAGTGAAGCTGAGCCAGGCTCTTCAGCTTTGCTGCTTTTTAGCATCTGTGCTCCACTTATGCTCTGTGACATCTCTCGAGGTTGTTTGCCTCGCCCAGGCTGGAAAGTGCCCGCTAGTACATAGGGCTGGGCAGGAGAGGGCAGAGAGCACTTCCATCTGACAGCAGGTTGCAGATTGCCTCGGAAAGAGCCGTGTCCTTGGAATGTGCAGCAAATCCTATTTCTTTGCAAACCGCGGTTAGTGTGCAGTGCAGGTACACTCTCCCCTTGCCAAATGGAGTGGGAAAGCTTTTCGCTAAGATAGAGACGACTAGAGAAGCAGAAGCGCGGCTCCGGAGGTATCCGGAGGGAAGTGCCGGTCCCGGTGTCTTTTGGCAGAAGCGGCGCTCCGGAGCGCTCTGCTGGCGCTCTACTGAGCTGTGCGCGAATTAGCCGCTTCTTCGCCTCCGAGAAGCAGAGATCGCGGTTGCTTGGAAGAGGCGAAGAACGAAGCCGCAAAGAAGCGGGCTTGTGTGCGAAGCCTTCAGACTGCCGGAGGACGGTGGCTGCCGCTCTCCTGCCTGTTGAATTCACTCTCGGCAAGAGAATGGAAAGCGTTCCAGGACAACTTGCCTGGGTTTTTACTTGGTCCTGATGCGTCCCACCTTGGCAAGTCTTGCTCGTTGCAAGAGGCTCCGAGATGCACAGAAGCCGATGGCAGCTGCTGAAAAGAAGGGCAGCGGTGAGTTTGTCGACAAGCAAGAACATAGGCAGCTGACTGTGCTTGGGAAGGAGCAGCTGCCTGGTTTTGGCAATTGCCTTCACAGGCACAGAAGCCCGGTGCTGTGCTGCTTTGTTTTTCCCAGTCAGTGAAATGCACACTACTGAAGCTGAGCCAGGCTCTTCCGCTTTGCTGCTTTTGAGCATCTGTGCTCCACTTATGCTCTGTGGCATGCCTCGAGGTTGTTTGCCTTTGCCAGGCTGGAAAGTGCCCGCTAGTACATAGAGCTGGGCAGGAGAGGACAGAGAGCACTTCCATCTGACAGCAGGTTGCAGATTGCCTCGGAAAGAGCCGTGTCCTTGGAATGTGCAGCAAATTCAATTCCTTTGAAACCCGGTGTTAGTGTGCAGTGCTGGTACACTTTCTCCTTGCCAAATGGAGGTGGAAAGCTTTTTGGCAAGATAGAGACGGCTAGAGAAGCAGAAGGCGCGGCTTCGAAGCTATCGGAAGCCAAGTGCTGGCTCTTGGTGTCTTTCGGCAGAAGCGGCGCTCCAGAGTGCACTGCGGCCGCTCTAATGATCTGTGCGCGAACTAGCCGCTTCTTCGCCTCCGAGAGGCAGAGATCGCGGTTGCTTGGAAGAGGCGAAGAACGAAGCCGCAAAGAAGCGGGCTTGTGTGCGAAGCCTTCAGACTGCTGGAGGACGGTGGCTGCCGCTCTCCTGCCTGTTGAATTCACTCTTGGAAAGAGAATGGAAAGCGTTCCAGGAAAACTTGCCTGGGTTTTCACTTCGTCCTGATGCGTCCCACCTTGGCAAGTCTTGCTCATCCCCAGAGGCTCCGAGATGCACAGAACACAGTGGCAGCTGCTGAAAAGAAGGGCAGCGGTGAGTTTGTCGACAAGCAAGAACATAGGCAGCTGACTGTGCTTGGGAAGGAGCAGCTGCCTGCTTTTGGAAAATGCCTTCACAGCGCCCAGAAGCCCGGTGCTCTGCCGCTTTGTTTTTCACAATCAGTCAATTGCACACTAGTGAAGCTGAGCCAGGCTCTTCAGCTTTGCTGCTTTTTAGCATCTGTGCTCCACTTATGCTCTGTGACATCTCTCGAGGTTTTTTGCCTCGCCCGGGCTGGAAAGTGCCCGCTAGTACCTAGAGCTGGGCAGGAGAGGGCAGAGAGCACTTCCATCTGACAGCAGGTTGCAGATTGCCTCGGAAAGAGCCGTGTCCTTGGAATGTGCAGCAAATCCTCTTTCTTTGCAAACCGAGGTTAGTGTGCTGTGCAGGTACGCTCTCCGCTTACCAAATGGAGTGGGAAAGCTTTTCGCTAAGATAGAGACGACTAGAGAAGCAGAAGACGCGGCTCCGGAGGTATCCGGAGGGAAGTGCCGGTTCCCGGCGTCTTTCGGCAGAAGCGGCGCTCCGGAGCACTCCGCTGCCGCTCTACTGACCGGTGCGCGAACTAGCCGCTTCTTCGCCTCCGAGAGGCAGAGATCGCGGTTGATTGGAAGAGGCGAAGAAGGAAGCCGCAAAGAAGCGGGCTTGTGTGCGAAGCCTTCAGACTGCTGGAGGACGGTGGCTGCCGCTCTCCTGCCTCTTGAATTCACTCTCGGCAAGCGAATGGAAAGCGTTCCAGGAAAACTTGCCTGGGTTTTCACTTCGTCCTGATGCGTCCCACCTTGGCAAGTCTTGCTCATCCCCAGAGGCTCCGAGATGCACAGAAGCCGGTGGCAGCTGCTGAAAAGAAGGGCAGCGGTGAGTTTGTCGACAAGCAAGAACATAGGCAGCTGACTGTGCTTGGGAAGGAGCAGCTGCCTGCTTTTGGCAAATGCGTTCACAGCGCCCAGAAGCCCGGTGCTCTGCTGCTTTGTTTTTCGCAATCAGTCAATTGCACACTAGTGAAGCTGAGCCAGGCTCTTCAGCTTTGCTGCTTTTGAGCATCTGTGCTCCACTTATGCTCTGTAACATCTCTCGGGGTTGTTTGCCTCGCCCAGGCTGGAAAGTGCCCGCTAGTACATAGAGCTGGGCAGGAGAGGGCAGAGAGCACTTCCATCTGACAGCAGGTTGCAGATTGCCTCGGAAAGAGCCGTGTCCTTGGAATGTGCAGCAAATCCTATTTCTTTGCAAACCGCGGTTAGTGTGCAGTGCAGGTACACTCTCCCCTTGCCAAATGGAGTGGGAAAGCTTTTCGCTAAGATAGAGACGACTAGAGAAGCAGAAGCGCGGCTCCGGAGGTATCCGGAGGGAAGTGCCGGTCCCGGTGTCTTTTGGCAGAAGCGGCGCTCCTGAGCGCTCTGCTGGCGCTCTACTGAGCTGTGCGCGAATTAGCCGCTTCTTCGCCTCCGAGAGGCAGAGATCGCGGTTGCTTGGAAGAGGCGAAGAACGAAGCCACAAAGAAGCGGGCTTGTGTGCGAAGCCTTCAGACTGCTGGAGGACGGTGGCTGCCGCTCTCCTGCCTGTTGAATTCACTCTTGGAAAGAGAATGGAAAGCGTTCCAGGAAAACTTGCCTGGGTTTTCACTTCGTCCTGATGCGTCCCACCTTGGCAAGTCTTGCTCATCTCCAGAGGCTCCGAGATGCACAGAACACAGTGGCAGCTGCTGAAAAGAAGGGCAGCGGTGAGTTTGTCGACAAGCAAGAACATAGGCAGCTGACTGTGCTTGGGAAGGAGCAGCTGCCTGCTTTTGGAAAATGCCTTCACAGCGCCCAGAAGCCTGGTGCTCTGCCGCTTTGTTTTTCACAATCAGTCAATTGCACACTAGTGAAGCTGAGCCAGGCTCTTCAGCTTTGCTGCTTTTTAGCATCTGTGCTCCACTTATGCTCTGTGACATCTCTCGAGGTTTTTTGCCTCGCCCGGGCTGGAAAGTGCCCGCTAGTACCTAGAGCTGGGCAGGAGAGGGCAGAGAGCACTTCCATCTGACAGCAGGTTGCAGATTGCCTCGGAAAGAGCCGTGTCCTTGGAATGTGCAGCAAATCCTATTTCTTTGCAAACCGGCGTTAGTGTGCTGTGCAGGTACGCTCTCCGCTTACCAAATGGAGTGGGAAAGCTTTTCGCTAAGATAGAGACGACTAGAGAAGCAGAAGACGCGGCTCCGGAGGTATCCGGAGGGAAGTGCCGGTTCCCGGCGTCTTTCGGCAGAAGCGGCGCTCCGGAGCACTCCGCTGCCGCTCTACTGACCGGTGCGCGAACTAGCCGCTTCTTCGCCTCCGAGAGGCAGAGATCGCGGTTGATTGGAAGAGGCGAAGAACGAAGCCGCAAAGAAGCGGGCTTGTGTGCGAAGCCTTCAGACTGCTGGAGGACGGTGGCTGCCGCTCTCCTGCCTCTTGAATTCACTCTCGGCAAGCGAATGGAAAGCGTTCCAGGAAAACTTGCCTGGGTTTTCACTTCGTCCTGATGCGTCCCACCTTGGCAAGTCTTGCTCATCCCCAGAGGCTCCGAGATGCACAGAAGCCGGTGGCAGCTGCTGAAAAGAAGGGCAGCGGTGAGTTTGTCGACAAGCAAGAACATAGGCAGCTGACTGTGCTTGGGAAGGAGCAGCTGCCTGCTTTTGGCAAATGCCTTCACAGCGCCCAGAAGCCCGGTGCTCTGCTGCTTTGTTTTTCGCAATCAGTGAATTGCACATTTGTGAAGCTGAGCCAGGCTCTTCAGCTTTGCTGCTTTTTAGCATTAGTGCTCCACTTATGTTCTGTAACATCTCTCGAGGTTGTTTGCCTCGCCCAGGCTGGAAAGTGCCCGCTAGTACATAGAGCTGGGTAGGAGAGGGCAGAGAGCACTTCCATCCGACAGCAGGTTGCAGATTGCCTCGGAAAGAGCCGTGTCCTTGGAATGTGCAGCAAATCCTCTTTCTTTGCAAACCGCAGTTAGTGTGCTGTGCAGGTACGCTCTCCGCTTGCCAAATGGAGTGGCAAAGCTTTTCGCTAAGATAGAGACGACTAGAGAAGCAGAAGACGCGGCTCCGGAGGTATCCGGAGGGAAGTGCCGGTTCCCGGCGTCTTTCGGCAGAAGCGGCGCTCCGGAGTGCGCCGCTGCCGCTCTAATGATCTGTGCGCGAACCAGACGCTTCTTCGCCTCCGAGAGGCAGAGATCGCGATAGCTAGGAAGAGGCGAAGAAGGAAGCCGCGAAGAAGTGGGCTTGTGTGCGAAGCCTTCAGACTGCTGGAGGTCGGTGGCTGCCGATCTCCTGCCGGTTGAATTCACTCTCGGCAAGCGAATGGAAAGCATTCCTGGGCAACATGCCTGGGTTTTTACTTAGTCCTTATGCGTCCCACCTTGACAAGTCTCGCTCGTCCCCCGAGGCTCCGAAATGCACAGAACACGGTGGCAGCTGCTGAAAAGAAGGGCAGCGGTGAGTTTGTCGACAAGCAAGAACATAGGCAGCTGACTGTGCTTGGGGAGGAGCAGCTGCCTGGTTTTGGCAATTGCCTTCACATCGCACAGAGCCCAGTGATCTGCTGCTTTGTTTTGCCCAGTCTGTGAATTGCACACTAGTGAAGCTGAGCCAGGCTCTTCAGCTTTGCTGCTTTTGAGCATCTCTGCTCCACTTATGCTCTGTGACATGTCTCGAGGTTTTTTGCCTTGGCCAGGCTGGAAAGTGCCTGC
The DNA here is from genome assembly GCF_031753505.1 of Anomalospiza imberbis. Lineage (NCBI taxonomy): Eukaryota > Metazoa > Chordata > Aves > Passeriformes > Viduidae > Anomalospiza > Anomalospiza imberbis. The sequence goes on from NW_027099327.1 coordinate 50,913, forward strand.
TAGTACATAGAGCTGGGCAGGAGAGGGCAGAGAGCACTTCCATTTGACTGCGTGTTGCAGGTTGCCTCGGAAAGAGCCGTGTCCTTGGAATGTGCAGCAAATCCTATTTCTTGGCAACCCGGGGTTCGTGTGCAGTGCTGGTACACTCTCTCCTTGCCAAATGGAAGTGGAAAGCTTTTTGCTAAGATAGAGACGACTAGAGAAGCAGAAGACGTGACTCCAAAGCTATCGGAAGCCAAGTGCTGGCTCCCGGCGTCTTTCGGCAGAAGCAGCGCTCCAGAGTGCACAGCGGCCACTCTAATGATCTGTGCGTGAACTAGCCGCTTCTTCGCCTCTGAGAGCCAGAGATCGCGGTCGCTTGGAAGAGGCGGAGAACGAAGCCGCAAAGAAGTGGGCTTGTGTGCGAAGCCTTCAGACTGCTGGAGGACGGTGGCTGCCGCTCTCCTGCCTGTTGAATTCACTCTTGGCAAGCGAATGGAAAGCATTCCAGGACAACTTGCCTGGATTTTCACTTAGTCCTGATGCGTCCCACCTTGGCAAGTCTTGCTCGTCCCCTGCGGCTCCGAAATGCAGAGAACACGGTGGCAGCCGCTGAAATGAAGGGCAGCGGTGAGTTTGTAAACAAGCCAGAATATAGGAAGCTGACTATGCTTGTGAAGGAGCAGCAGCCACGTTTTTGCAATTGCCTTCACAGGCACAGAAGCCCGGTGCTGTGCTGCTTTGTTTTTCCCAGTCAGTGAAATGCACACTACTGAAGCTGAGCCAGGCTCTTCAGCTTTGCTGCTTTTGAGCATCTGTGCTCCACTTATGCTCTGTGACATGCCTCGAGGTTGTTTGCCTTTGCCAGGCTGGAAAGTGCCCGCTAGTGCATAGAGCTGGGCAGGAGAGGACAGAGAGCACTTCTATCTGACAGCAGGTTGCAGATTGCCTCGGAAAGAGCCGTGTCCTTGGAATGTGCAGCAAATTCAATTCCTTTGAAACCCGGTGTTAGTGTGCAGTGCTGGTACACTTTCTCCTTGCCAAATGGAGGTGGAAAGCTTTTTGGCAACATAGAGACGACTAGAGAAGCAGAAGGCGCGGCTTCGAAGCTATCGGAAGCCAAGTGCTGGCTCTTGGTGTCTTTCGGCAGAAGCGGCGCTCCAGAGTGCACTGCGGCCGCTCTAATGATCTGTGCGCAAACTAGCCGCTTCTTCGCCTCCGAGAGGCAGAGATCGCGGTTGCTTGGAAGAGGCGAAGAACGAAGCCACAAAGAAGCGGGCTTGTGTGCGAAGCCTTCAGACTGCTGGAGGACGGTGGCTGCCGCTCTCCTGCCTCTTGAATTCACTCTCGGAAAGAGAATGGAATGCGTTCCAGGAAAACTTGCCTGGGTTTTCACTTCGTCCTGATGCGTCCCACCTTGGCAAGTCTTGCTCATCCCCAGAGGCTCCGAGATGCACAGAAGCCGGTGGCAGCTGCTGAAAAGAAGGGCAGCGGTGAGTTTGTCGACAAGCAAGAACATAGGCAGCTGACTGTGCTTGGGAAGGAGCAGCTGCCTGCTTTTGGCAAATGCCTTCACAGCGCCCAGAAGCCCGGTGCTCTGCTGCTTTGTTTTTCGCAATCAGTCAATTGCACAATAGTGAAGCTGAGCCAGGCTCTCCAGCTTTGCTGCTTTTGAGCATCTGTGCTCCACTTATGCTCTGTGACATCTCTCGGGGTTGTTTGCCTCGCCCAGGCTGGAAAGTGCCCGCTAGTACATAGAGCTGGGCAGGAGAGGGCAGAGAGCACTTCCATCTGACAGCAGGTTGCAGATTGCCTCGGAAAGAGCCGTGTCCTTGGAATGTGCAGCAAATCCTATTTCTTTGCAAACCGCGGTTAGTGTGCTGTGCAGGTACACTCTCCGCTTACCAAATGGAGTGGGAAAGCTTTTCGCTAAGATAGAGACGACAAGAGAAGCAGAAGACGCGGCTCCGGAGGTATCCGGAGGGATATGCCGGTTCCCGGCGTCTTTCGGCAGAAGCGGCGCTCCGGAGCGCTCCGCTGCCGCTCTACTGAGCCGTGCGTGAACTAGCCGCTTCTTCGCCTCCGAGAGGCAGAGAACGCGGTTGATTGGAAGAGGCGAAGAACGAAGCCGCAAAGAAACGGGCTTGTGTGTGAAGCCTTCAGACTGCTGGAGGACGGTGGCTGCCGCTCTCCTGCCTCTTGAATTCACTCTCGGCAAGCGAATGGAATGCGTTCCAGGAAAACTTGCCTGGGTTTTCACTTCGTCCTGATGCGTCCCGCCTTGGCAAGTCTTGCTCGTCGCCAGAGGCTCCGAGATGCACAGAACACGGTGGCAGCTGCTGAAAAGAAGGGCAGCGGTGAGATTGTCGACAAGCAAGAACATAGGCAGCTGACTGCGCTTGGGAAGGAGCAGCTGCCTGCTTTTGGCAATTGCCTTCACAGCGCCCAGAAGCCCGGTGCTGTGCTGCTTTGTTTTTCGCAGTCAGTCAATTGCACACTAGTGAAGCTGAGCCAGGCTCTTCAGCTTTGCTGCTTTTTAGCATCTGTGCTCCACTTTTGCTCTGTGACATCTCTCGAGGTTGTTTGCCTCGCCCAGGCAGGAAAGTGCCCGCTAGTACATAGGGCTGGGCAGGAGAGGGCAGAGAGCACTTCCATCTGACAGCAGGTTGCAGATTGCCTCGGAAAGAGCCGTGTCCTTGGAATGTGCAGCAAATTCATTTCCTTTGAAACCCGGTGTTAGTGTGCAGTGCTGGTACACTTTCTCCTTGCCAAATGGAGGTGGAAAGCTTTTTGGCAAGATAGAGACGGCTAGAGAAGCAGAAGGCGCGGCTTCGAAGCTATCGGAAGCCAAGTGCTGGCTCTTGGTGTCTTTCGGCAGAAGCGGCGCTCCAGAGTGCACTGCGGCCGCTCTAATGATCTGTGCGCGAACTAGCCGCTTCTTCGCCTCCGAGAGGCAGAGATCGCGGTTGCTTGGAAGAGGCGAAGAACGAAGCCGCAAAGAAGCGGGCTTGTGTGCGAAGCCTTCAGACTGCTGGAGGACGGTGGCTGCCGCTCTCCTGCCTGTTGAATTCACTCTTGGAAAGAGAATGGAAAGCGTTCCAGGAAAACTTGCCTGGGTTTTCACTTCGTCCTGATGCGTCCCACCTTGGCAAGTCTTGCTCATCCCCAGAGGCTCCGAGATGCACAGAACACAGTGGCAGCTGCTGAAAAGAAGGGCAGCGGTGAGTTTGTCGACAAGCAAGAACATAGGCAGCTGACTGTGCTTGGGAAGGAGCAGCTGCCTGCTTTTGGCAAATGCCTTCACAGCGCCCAGAAGCCCGGTGCTCTGCCGCTTTGTTTTTCACAATCAGTCAATTGCACACTAGTGAAGCTGAGCCAGGCTCTTCAGCTTTGCTGCTTTTTAGCATCTGTGCTCCACTTATGCTCTGTGACATCTCTCGAGGTTTTTTGCCTCGCCCGGGCTGGAAAGTGCCCGCTAGTACCTAGAGCTGGGCAGGAGAGGGCAGAGAGCACTTCCATCTGACAGCAGGTTGCAGATTGCCTCGGAAAGAGCCGTGTCCTTGGAATGTGCAGCAAATCCTCTTTCTTTGCAAACCGAGGTTAGTGTGCTGTGCAGGTACGCTCTCCGCTTACCAAATGGAGTGGGAAAGCTTTTCGCTAAGATAGAGACGACTAGAGAAGCAGAAGACGCGGCTCCGGAGGTATCCGGAGGGAAGTGCCGGTTCCCGGCGTCTTTCGGCAGAAGCGGCGCTCCGGAGCACTCCGCTGCCGCTCTACTGACCGGTGCGCGAACTAGCCGCTTCTTCGCCTCCGAGAGGCAGAGATCGCGGTTGATTGGAAGAGGCGAAGAAGGAAGCCGCAAAGAAGCGGGCTTGTGTGCGAAGCCTTCAGACTGCTGGAGGACGGTGGCTGCCGCTCTCCTGCCTCTTGAATTCACTCTCGGCAAGCGAATGGAAAGCGTTCCAGGAAAACTTGCCTGGGTTTTCACTTCGTCCGGATGCGTCCCACCTTGGCAAGTCTTGCTCATCCCCAGAGGCTCCGAGATGCACAGAAGCCGGTGGCAGCTGCTGAAAAGAAGGGCAGCGGTGAGTTTGTCGACAAGCAAGAACATAGGCAGCTGACTGTGCTTGGGAAGGAGCAGCTGCCTGCTTTTGGCAAATGCCTTCACAGCGCCCAGAAGCCCGGTGCTCTGCTGCTTTGTTTTTCGCAATCAGTCAATTGCACACTAGTGAAGCTGAGCCAGGCTCTTCAGCTTTGCTGCTTTTGAGCATCTGTGCTCCACTTATGCTCTGTAACATCTCTCGGGGTTGTTTGCCTCGCCCAGGCTGGAAAGTGCCTGCTAGTACCTAGAGCTGGGCAGGAGAGGGCAGAGAGCACTTCCATCTGACAGCAGGTTGCAGATTGCCTCGGAAAGAGCCGTGTCCTTGGAATCTGCAGCAAATCCTCTTTCTTTGCAAACCGGCGTTAGTGTGCAGTGCAGGTACGCTCTCCGCTTACCAAATGGAGTGGGAAAGCTTTTCGCTAAGATAGAGACGACTAGAGAAGCAGAAGACGCGGCTCCGGAGGTATCCGGAGGGAAGTGCCGGTTCCCGGCGTCTTTCGGCAGAAGCGGCGCTCCGGAGCACTCCGCTGGCGCTCTACTGACCGGTGCGCGAACTAGCCGCTTCTTCGCCTCCGAGAGGCAGAGATCGCGGTTGATTGGAAGAGGCGAAGAACGAAGCCGCAAAGAAGCGGGCTTGTGTGCGAAGCCTTCAGACTGCTGGAGGACGGTGGCTGCCGCTCTCCTGCCTCTTGAATTCACTCTCGGCAAGCGAATGGAATGCGTTCCATAAAAACTTGCCTGGGTTTTCACTTGGTCCTGATGCGTCCCACCTTGGCAAGTCTTGCTCGTCCCCAGAGGCTCCGAGATGCACAGAAGCCGGTGGCAGCTGCTGAAAAGAAGGGCAGCGGTGAGTTTGTCGACAAGCAAGAACATAGGCAGCTGACTGTGCTTGGGAAGGAGCAGCTGCCTGCTTTTGGCAAATGCCTTCACAGCGCCCAGAAGCCCGGTGCTCTGCTGCTTTGTTTTTCGCAATCAGTCAATTGCACACTAGTGAAGCTGAGCCAGGCTCTTCAGCTTTGCTGCTTTTGAGCATCTGTGCTCCACTTATGCTCTGTGACATCTCTCGGGGTTGTTTGCCTCGCCCAGGCTGGAAAGTGCCCGCTAGTACATAGAGCTGGGCAGGAGAGGGCAGAGAGCACTTCCATCTGACAGCAGGTTGCAGATTGCCTCGGAAAGAGCCGTGTCCTTGGAATGTGCAGCAAATCCTCTTTCTTTGCAAACCGAGGTTAGTGTGCTGTGCAGGTACGCTCTCCGCTTACCAAATGGAGTGGGAAAGCTTTTCGCTAAGATAGAGACGACTAGAGAAGCAGAAGACGCGGCTCCGGAGGTATCCGGAGGGAAGTGCCGGTTCCCGGCGTCTTTCGGCAGAAGCGGCGCTCCGGAGCACTCCGCTGCCGCTCTACTGACCGGTGCGCGAACTAGCCGCTTCTTCGCCTCCGAGAGGCAGAGATCGCGGTTGATTGGAAGAGGCGAAGAAGGAAGCCGCAAAGAAGCGGGCTTGTGTGCGAAGCCTTCAGACTGCTGGAGGACGGTGGCTGCCGCTCTCCTGCCTCTTGAATTCACTCTCGGAAAGAGAATGGAATGCGTTCCAGGAAAACTTGCCTGGGTTTTCACTTCGTCCTGATGCGTCCCACCTTGGCAAGTCTTGCTCATCCCCAGAGGCTCCGAGATGCACAGAAGCCGGTGGCAGCTGCTGAAAAGAAGGGCAGCGGTGAGTTTGTCGACAAGCAAGAACATAGGCAGCTGACTGTGCTTGGGAAGGAGCAGCTGCCTGCTTTTGGCAAATGCCTTCACAGCGCCCAGAAGCCCGGTGCTCTGCTGCTTTGTTTTTCGCAATCAGTCAATTGCACACTAGTGAAGCTGAGCCAGGCTCTTCAGCTTTGCTGCTTTTGAGCATCTGTGCTCCACTTTTGCTCTGTAACATCTCTCGGGGTTGTTTGCCTCGCCCAGGCTGGAAAGTGCCTGCTAGTACCTAGAGCTGGGCAGGAGAGGGCAGAGAGCACTTCCATCTGACAGCAGGTTGCAGATTGCCTCGGAAAGAGCCGTGTCCTTGGAATCTGCAGCAAATCCTCTTTCTTTGCAAACCGGCGTTAGTGTGCAGTGCAGGTACGCTCTCCGCTTACCAAATGGAGTGGGAAAGCTTTTCGCTAAGATAGAGACGACTAGAGAAGCAGAAGACGCGGCTCCGGAGGTATCCGGAGGGAAGTGCCGGTTCCCGGCGTCTTTCGGCAGAAGCGGCGCTCCGGAGCACTCCGCTGGCGCTCTACTGACCGGTGCGCGAACTAGCCGCTTCTTCGCCTCCGAGAGGCAGAGATCGCGGTTGATTGGAAGAGGCGAAGAACGAAGCCGCAAAGAAGCGGGCTTGTGTGCGAAGCCTTCAGACTGCTGGAGGACGGTGGCTGCCGCTCTCCTGCCTCTTGAATTCACTCTCGGCAAGCGAATGGAATGCGTTCCATAAAAACTTGCCTGGGTTTTCACTTGGTCCTGATGCGTCCCACCTTGGCAAGTCTTGCTCGTCCCCAGAGGCTCCGAGATGCACAGAAGCCGGTGGCAGCTGCTGAAAAGAAGGGCAGCGGTGAGTTTGTCGACAAGCAAGAACATAGGCAGCTGACTGTGCTTGGGAAGGAGCAGCTGCCTGCTTTTGGCAAATGCCTTCACAGCGCCCAGAAGCCCGGTGCTCTGCTGCTTTGTTTTTCGCAATCAGTCAATTGCACACTAGTGAAGCTGAGCCAGGCTCTTCAGCTTTGCTGCTTTTGAGCATCTGTGCTCCACTTATGCTCTGTGACATCTCTCGGGGTTGTTTGCCTCGCCCAGGCTGGAAAGTGCCCGCTAGTACATAGAGCTGGGCAGGAGAGGGCAGAGAGCACTTCCATCTGACAGCAGGTTGCAGATTGCCTCGGAAAGAGCCGTGTCCTTGGAATGTGCAGCAAATCCTATTTCTTTGCAAACCGCGGTTAGTGTGCTGTGCAGGTACACTCTCCGCTTACCAAATGGAGTGGCAAAGCTTTTCGCTAAGATAGAGACGACTAGAGAAGCAGAAGACGCGGCTCCGGAGGTATCCGGAGGGATATGCCGGTTCCTGGCGTCTTTCGGCAGAAGCGGCGCTCCGGAGCGCTCCGCTGCCGCTCTACTGAGCTGTGCGTGAACTAGCCGCTTCTTCGCCTCCGAGAGGCAGAGAACGCGGTTGATTGGAAGAGGCGAAGAACGAAGCCGCAAAGAAACGGGCTTGTGTGTGAAGCCTTCAGACTGCTGGAGGACGGTGGCTGCCGCTCTCCTGCCTGTTGAATTCACTCTCGGCAAGCGAAAGGAATGCGTTCCAGGAAAACTTGCCTGGGTTTTCACTTCGTCCTGATGCGTCCCACCTTGGCAAGTCTTGCTCGTCGCCAGAGGCTCCGAGATGCACAGAACACGGTGGCAGCTGCTGAAAAGAAGGGCAGCGGTGAGATTGTCGACAAGCAAGAACATAGGCAGCTGACTGCGCTTGGGAAGGAGCAGCTGCCTGCTTTTGGCAATTGCCTTCACAGCGCCCAGAAGCCCGGTGCTCTGCTGCTTTGTTTTTCGCAGTCAGTCAATTGCACACTAGTGAAGCTGAGCCAGGCTCTTCAGCTTTGCTGCTTTTTAGCATCTGTGCTCCACTTTTGCTCTGTGACATCTCTCGAGGTTGTTTGCCTAGCCCAGGCAGGAAAGTGCCCGCTAGTACATAGGGCTGGGCAGGAGAGGGCAGAGAGCACTTCCATCTGACAGCAGGTTGCAGATTGCCTCGGAAAGAGCCGTGTCCTTGGAATGTGCAGCAAATCCTCTTTCTTTGCAAACCGCGGTTAGTGTGCAGTGCAGGTAAAATCTCCCCTTGCCAAATGGAGTGGGAAAGCTTTTCGCTAAGATAGAAACGACTAGAGAAGCAGAAGACGCGGCTCCGGAGGTATCCGGAAGGAAGTGCCGGTCCCGGTGTCTTTTGGCAGAAGCGGCGCTCCGGAGCGCTCTGCTGGCGCTCTACTGAGCTGTGCGGAAATTAGCCGCTTCTTCGCCTCCGAGAAGCAGAGATCGCGGTTGCTTGGAAGAGGCGAAGAACGAAGCCGCAAAGAAGCGGGCTTGTGTGCGAAGCCTTCAGACTGCTGGAGGACGGTGGCTGCCGCTCTCCTGCCTCTTGAATTCACTCTCGGCAAGCGAATGGAAAGCGTTCCAGGAAAACTTGCCTGGGTTTTCACTTCGTCCGGATGCGTCCCACCTTGGCAAGTCTTGCTCATCCCCAGAGGCTCCGAGATGCACAGAAGCCGGTGGCAGCTGCTGAAAAGAAGGGCAGCGGTGAGTTTGTCGACAAGCAAGAACATAGGCAGCTGACTGTGCTTGGGAAGGAGCAGCTGCCTGCTTTTGGCAAATGCCTTCACAGCGCCCAGAAGCCCGGTGCTCTGCTGCTTTGTTTTTCGCAATCAGTCAATTGCACACTAGTGAAGCTGAGCCAGGCTCTTCAGCTTTGCTGCTTTTGAGCATCTGTGCTCCACTTATGCTCTGTAACATCTCTCGGGGTTGTTTGCCTCGCCCAGGCTGGAAAGTGCCTGCTAGTACCTAGAGCTGGGCAGGAGAGGGCAGAGAGCACTTCCATCTGACAGCAGGTTGCAGATTGCCTCGGAAAGAGCCGTGTCCTTGGAATCTGCAGCAAATCCTCTTTCTTTGCAAACCGGCGTTAGTGTGCAGTGCAGGTACGCTCTCCGCTTACCAAATGGAGTGGGAAAGCTTTTCGCTAAGATAGAGACGACTAGAGAAGCAGAAGACGCGGCTCCGGAGGTATCCGGAGGGAAGTGCCGGTTCCCGGCGTCTTTCGGCAGAAGCGGCGCTCCGGAGCACTCCGCTGGCGCTCTACTGACCGGTGCGCGAACTAGCCGCTTCTTCGCCTCCGAGAGGCAGAGATCGCGGTTGATTGGAAGAGGCGAAGAACGAAGCCGCAAAGAAGCGGGCTTGTGTGCGAAGCCTTCAGACTGCTGGAGGACGGTGGCTGCCGCTCTCCTGCCTCTTGAATTCACTCTCGGCAAGCGAATGGAATGCGTTCCATAAAAACTTGCCTGGGTTTTCACTTGGTCCTGATGCGTCCCACCTTGGCAAGTCTTGCTCGTCCCCAGAGGCTCCGAGATGCACAGAAGCCGGTGGCAGCTGCTGAAAAGAAGGGCAGCGGTGAGTTTGTCGACAAGCAAGAACATAGGCAGCTGACTGTGCTTGGGAAGGAGCAGCTGCCTGCTTTTGGCAAATGCCTTCACAGCGCCCAGAAGCCCGGTGCTCTGCTGCTTTGTTTTTCGCAATCAGTCAATTGCACACTAGTGAAGCTGAGCCAGGCTCTTCAGCTTTGCTGCTTTTGAGCATCTGTGCTCCACTTATGCTCTGTGACATCTCTCGGGGTTGTTTGCCTCGCCCAGGCTGGAAAGTGCCCGCTAGTACATAGAGCTGGGCAGGAGAGGGCAGAGAGCACTTCCATCTGACAGCAGGTTGCAGATTGCCTCGGAAAGAGCCGTGTCCTTGGAATGTGCAGCAAATCCTCTTTCTTTGCAAACCGAGGTTAGTGTGCTGTGCAGGTACGCTCTCCGCTTACCAAATGGAGTGGGAAAGCTTTTCGCTAAGATAGAGACGACTAGAGAAGCAGAAGACGCGGCTCCGGAGGTATCCGGAGGGAAGTGCCGGTTCCCGGCGTCTTTCGGCAGAAGCGGCGCTCCGGAGCACTCCGCTGCCGCTCTACTGACCGGTGCGCGAACTAGCCGCTTCTTCGCCTCCGAGAGGCAGAGATCGCGGTTGATTGGAAGAGGCGAAGAAGGAAGCCGCAAAGAAGCGGGCTTGTGTGCGAAGCCTTCAGACTGCTGGAGGACGGTGGCTGCCGCTCTCCTGCCTCTTGAATTCACTCTCGGAAAGAGAATGGAATGCGTTTCCAGGAAAACTTGCCTGGGTTTTCACTTCGTCCTGATGCGTCCCACCTTGGCAAGTCTTGCTCATCCCCAGAGGCTCCGAGATGCACAGAAGCCGGTGGCAGCTGCTGAAAAGAAGGGCAGCGGTGAGTTTGTCGACAAGCAAGAACATAGGCAGCTGACTGTGCTTGGGAAGGAGCAGCTGCCTGCTTTTGGCAAATGCCTTCACAGCGCCCAGAAGCCCGGTGCTCTGCTGCTTTGTTTTTCGCAATCAGTCAATTGCACACTAGTGAAGCTGAGCCAGGCTCTTCAGCTTTGCTGCTTTTGAGCATCTGTGCTCCACTTATGCTCTGTAACATCTCTCGGGGTTGTTTGCCTCGCCCAGGCTGGAAAGTGCCTGCTAGTACCTAGAGCTGGGCAGGAGAGGGCAGAGAGCACTTCCATCTGACAGCAGGTTGCAGATTGCCTCGGAAAGAGCCGTGTCCTTGGAATCTGCAGCAAATCCTCTTTCTTTGCAAACCGGCGTTAGTGTGCAGTGCAGGTACGCTCTCCGCTTACCAAATGGAGTGGGAAAGCTTTTCGCTAAGATAGAGACGACTAGAGAAGCAGAAGACGCGGCTCCGGAGGTATCCGGAGGGAAGTGCCGGTTCCCGGCGTCTTTCGGCAGAAGCGGCGCTCCGGAGCACTCCGCTGGCGCTCTACTGACCGGTGCGCGAACTAGCCGCTTCTTCGCCTCCGAGAGGCAGAGATCGCGGTTGATTGGAAGAGGCGAAGAACGAAGCCGCAAAGAAGCGGGCTTGTGTGCGAAGCCTTCAGACTGCTGGAGGACGGTGGCTGCCGCTCTCCTGCCTCTTGAATTCACTCTCGGCAAGCGAATGGAATGCGTTCCATAAAAACTTGCCTGGGTTTTCACTTGGTCCTGATGCGTCCCACCTTGGCAAGTCTTGCTCGTCCCCAGAGGCTCCGAGATGCACAGAAGCCGGTGGCAGCTGCTGAAAAGAAGGGCAGCGGTGAGTTTGTCGACAAGCAAGAACATAGGCAGCTGACTGTGCTTGGGAAGGAGCAGCTGCCTGCTTTTGGCAAATGCCTTCACAGCGCCCAGAAGCCCGGTGCTCTGCTGCTTTGTTTTTCGCAATCAGTGAATTGCACATTTGTGAAGCTGAGCCAGGCTCTTCAGCTTTGCTGCTTTTTAGCATTAGTGCTCCACTTATGTTCTGTAACATCTCTCGGGGTTGTTTGCCTCGCCCAGGCTGGAAAGTGCCCGCTAGTACATAGAGCTGGGCAGGAGAGGGCAGAGAGCACTTCCATCTGACAGCAGGTTGCAGATTGCCTCGGAAAGAGCCGTGTCCTTGGAATGTGCAGCAAATCCTATTTCTTTGCAAACCGCGGTTAGTGTGCTGTGCAGGTACACTCTCCGCTTACCAAATGGAGTGGCAAAGCTTTTCGCTAAGATAGAGACGACTAGAGAAGCAGAAGACGCGGCTCCGGAGGTATCCGGAGGGATATGCCGGTTCCTGGCGTCTTTCGGCAGAAGCGGCGCTCCGGAGCGCTCCGCTGCCGCTCTACTGAGCTGTGCGTGAACTAGCCGCTTCTTCGCCTCCGAGAGGCAGAGAACGCGGTTGATTGGAAGAGGCGAAGAACGAAGCCGCAAAGAAACGGGCTTGTGTGTGAAGCCTTCAGACTGCTGGAGGACGGTGGCTGCCGCTCTCCTGCCTGTTGAATTCACTCTCGGCAAGCGAAAGGAATGCGTTCCAGGAAAACTTGCCTGGGTTTTCACTTCGTCCTGATGCGTCCCGCCTTGGCAAGTCTTGCTCGTCGCCAGAGGCTCCGAGATGCACAGAACACGGTGGCAGCTGCTGAAAAGAAGGGCAGCGGTGAGATTGTCGACAAGCAAGAACATAGGCAGCTGACTGCGCTTGGGAAGGAGCAGCTGCCTGCTTTTGGCAATTGCCTTCACAGCGCCCAGAAGCCCGGTGCTCTGCTGCTTTGTTTTTCGCAGTCAGTCAATTGCACACTAGTGAAGCTGAGCCAGGCTCTTCAGCTTTGCTGCTTTTTAGCATCTGTGCTCCACTTTTGCTCTGTGACATCTCTCGAGGTTGTTTGCCTCGCCCAGGCAGGAAAGTGCCCGCTAGTACATAGGGCTGGGCAGGAGAGGGCAGAGAGCACTTCCATCTGACAGCAGGTTGCAGATTGCCTCGGAAAGAGCCGTGTCCTTGGAATGTGCAGCAAATCCTCTTTCTTTGCAAACCGCGGTTAGTGTGCAGTGCAGGTAAAATCTCCCCTTGCCAAATGGAGTGGGAAAGCTTTTCGCTAAGATAGAAACGACTAGAGAAGCAGAAGACGCGGCTCCGGAGGTATCCGGAAGGAAGTGCCGGTCCCGGTGTCTTTTGGCAGAAGCGGCGCTCCGGAGCGCTCTGCTGGCGCTCTACTGAGCTGTGCGGAAATTAGCCGCTTCTTCGCCTCCGAGAAGCAGAGATCGCGGTTGCTTGGAAGAGGCGAAGAACGAAGCCGCAAAGAAGCGGGCTTGTGTGCGAAGCCTTCAGACTGCCGGAGGACGGTGGCTGCCGCTCTCCTGCCTGTTGAATTCACTCTCGGCAAGAGAATGGAAAGCGTTCCAGGACAACTTGCCTGGGTTTTTACTTGGTCCTGATGCGTCCCACCTTGGCAAGTCTTGCTTGTTGCAAGAGGCTCCGAGATGCACAGAAGCCGATGGCAGCTGCTGAAAAGAAGGGCAGCGGTGAGTTTGTCGACAAGCAAGAACATAGGCAGCTGACTGTGCTTGGGAAGGAGCAGCTGCCTGGTTTTGGCAATTGCCTTCACAGGCACAGAAGCCCGGTGCTGTGCTGCTTTGTTTTTCCCAGTCAGTGAAATGCACACTACTGAAGCTGAGCCAGGCTCTTCCGCTTTGCTGCTTTTGAGCATCTGTGCTCCACTTATGCTCTGTAACATCTCTCGGGGTTGTTTGCCTCGCCCAGGCTGGAAAGTGCCCGCTAGTACCTAGAGCTGGGCAGGAGAGGGCAGAGAGCACTTCCATCTGACAGCAGGTTGCAGATTGCCTCGGAAAGAGCCGTGTCCTTGGAATCTGCAGCAAATCCTCTTTCTTTGCAAACCGGCGTTAGTGTGCAGTGCAGGTACGCTCTCCGCTTCCCAAATGGAGTGGGAAAGCTTTTCGCTAAGATAGAGATGACTAGAGAAGCAGAAGACGCGGCTCCGGAGGTATCCGGAGGGAAGTGCCGGTTCCCGGCGTCTTTCGGCAGAAGCGGCGCTCCGGACCACTCCGCTGGCGCTCTACTGAGCTGTGCGCGAACTAGCCGCTTCTTCGCCTCTGAGAGGCAGAGATCGCGGTTGATTGGAAGAGGCGAAGAACGAAGCCGCAAAGAAGCGGGCTTGTGTGGGAAGCCTTCAGACTGCCGGAGGACGGTGGCTGCCGCTCTCCTGCCTGTTGAATTCACTCTCGGCAAGCGAATGGAAAGCGTTCCAGGAAAAATTGCCTGGGTTTTCACTTCGTCCTGATGCGTCCCACCTTGGCAAGTCTTGCTCGTCGCCAGAGGCTCCGAGATGCACAGAAGCCGGTGGCAGCTGCTGAAAAGAAGGGCAGCGGTGAGTTTGTCGACAAGCAAGAACATAGGCAGCTGACTGTGCTTGGGAAGGAGCAGCTGCCTGGTTTTGGCAATTGCCTCCACAGCGCCCAGAAGCCCGGTGCTCTGCTGCTTTGTTTTTCGCAGTCAGTCAATTGCACACTAGTGAAGCTGAGCCAGGCTCTTCAGCTTTGCTGCTTTTGAGCATCTGTGCTCCACTTATGCTCTGTGACATCTCTCGAGGTTGTTTGCCTCGCCCAGGCTGGAAAGTGCCCGCTAGTACATAGGGCTGGGCAGGAGAGGGCAGAGAGCACTTCCATCTGACAGCAGGTTGCAGATTGCCTCGGAAAGAGCCGTGTCCTTGGAATGTGCAGCAAATCCTATTTCTTTGCAAACCGAGGTTAGTGTGCTGTGCAGGTACGCTCTCCGCTTGCCAAATGGAGTGGCAAAGCTTTTCGCTAAGATAGAGACGACTAGAGAAGCAGAAGCGCGGCTCCGGAGGTATCCGGAGGGAAGTGCCGGTCCCGATGTCTTTTGGCAGAAGCGGCGCTCCGGAGCGCTCTGCTGGCGCTCTACTGAGCTGTGCGCGAATTAGCCGCTTCTTCGCCTCCGAGAAGCAGAGATCGCGGTTGCTTGGAAGAGGCGAAGAACGAAGCCGCAAAGAAGCGGGCTTGTGTGCGAAGCCTTCAGACTGCCGGAGGACGGTGGCTGCCGCTCTCCTGCCTGTTGAATTCACTCTCGGCAAGAGAATGGAAAGCGTTCCAGGACAACTTGCCTGGGTTTTTACTTGGTCCTGATGCGTCCCACCTTGGCAAGTCTTGCTCGTTGCAAGAGGCTCCGAGATGCACAGAAGCCGATGGCAGCTGCTGAAAAGAAGGGCAGCGGTGAGTTTGTCGACAAGCAAGAACATAGGCAGCTGACTGTGCTTGGGAAGGAGCAGCTGCCTGGTTTTGGCAATTGCCTTCACAGGCACAGAAGCCCGGTGCTGTGCTGCTTTGTTTTTCCCAGTCAGTGAAATGCACACTACTGAAGCTGAGCCAGGCTCTTCAGCTTTGCTGCTTTTGAGCATCTGTGCTCCACTTATGCTCTGTGACATGCCTCGAGGTTGTTTGCCTTTGCCAGGCTGGAAAGTGCCCGCTAGTGCATAGAGCTGGGCAGGAGAGGACAGAGAGCACTTCCATCTGACAGCAGGTTGCAGATTGCCTCGGAAAGAGCCGTGTCCTTGGAATGTGCAGCAAATTCAATTCCTTTGAAACCCGGTGTTAGTGTGCAGTGCTGGTACACTTTCTCCTTGCCAAATGGAGGTGGAAAGCTTTTTGGCAAGATAGAGACGGCTAGAGAAGCAGAAGGCGCGGCTTCGAAGCTATCGGAAGCCAAGTGATGGCTCTTGGTGTCTTTCGGCAGAAGCGGCGCTCCAGAGTGCACTGCGGCCGCTCTAATGATCTGTGCGCGAACTAGCCGCTTCTTCGCCTCTGAGAGGCAGAGATCGCGGTTGCTTGGAAGAGGCGAAGAACGAAGCCGCAAAGAAGCGGGCTTGTGTGCGAAGCCTTCAGACTGCTGGAGGACGGTGGCTGCCGCTCTCCTGCCTGTTGAATTCACTCTTGGAAAGAGAATGGAAAGCGTTCCAGGAAAACTTGCCTGGGTTTTCACTTCGTCCTGATGCGTCCCACCTTGGCAAGTCTTGCTCGTCGCCAGAGGCTCCGAGATGCACAGAACACAGTGGCAGCTGCTGAAAAGAAGGGCAGCGGTGAGTTTGTCGACAAGCAAGAACATAGGCAGCTGACTGTGCTTGGGAAGGAGCAGCTGCCTGCTTTTGGCAAATGCCTTCACAGCGCCCAGAAGCCCGGTGCTCTGCCGCTTTGTTTTTCACAATCAGTCAATTGCACACTAGTGAAGCTGAGCCAGGCTCTTCAGCTTTGCTGCTTTTGGGCATCTGTGCTCCACTTATGCTCTGTGACATCTCTCGAGGTTTTTTGCCTCGCCCGGGCTGGAAAGTGCCCGCTA
Source organism: Anomalospiza imberbis (assembly GCF_031753505.1). Taxonomy (NCBI): domain Eukaryota; kingdom Metazoa; phylum Chordata; class Aves; order Passeriformes; family Viduidae; genus Anomalospiza; species Anomalospiza imberbis. The sequence continues at coordinate 66,461 of NW_027099327.1, forward strand.
GTACCTAGAGCTGGGCAGGAGAGGGCAGAGAGCACTTCCATCTGACAGCAGGTTGCAGATTGCCTCGGAAAGAGCCGTGTCCTTGGAATGTGCAGCAAATCCTATTTCTTTGCAAACCGGCGTAGTGTGCTGTGCAGGTACGCTCTCCGCTTACCAAATGGAGTGGGAAAGCTTTTCGCTAAGATAGAGACGACTAGAGAAGCAGAAGACGCGGGTCCGGAGGTATCCGGAGGGAAGTGCCGGTTCCCGGCGTCTTTCGGCAGAAGCGGCGCTCCGGAGCACTCCGCTGCCGCTCTACTGACCGGTGCGCGAACTAGCCGCTTCTTCGCCTCCGAGAGGCAGAGATCGCGGTTGATTGGAAGAGGCGAAGAAGGAAGCCGCAAAGAAGCGGGCTTGTGTGCGAAGCCTTCAGACTGCTGGAGGACGGTGGCTGCCGCTCTCCTGCCTCTTGAATTCACTCTCGGCAAGCGAATGGAAAGCGTTCCAGGAAAACTTGCCTGGGTTTTCACTTCGTCCTGATGCGTCCCACCTTGGCAAGTCTTGCTCATCCCCAGAGGCTCCGAGATGCACAGAAGCCGGTGGCAGCTGCTGAAAAGAAGGGCAGCGGTGAGTTTGTCGACAAGCAAGAACATAGGCAGCTGACTGTGCTTGGGAAGGAGCAGCTGCCTGCTTTTGGCAAATGCCTTCACAGCGCCCAGAAGCCCGGTGCTCTGCTGCTTTGTTTTTCGCAATCAGTGAATTGCACATTTGTGAAGCTGAGCCAGGCTCTTCAGCTTTGCTGCTTTTTAGCATTAGTGCTCCACTTATGTTCTGTAACATCTCTCGAGGTTGTTTGCCTCGCCCAGGCTGGAAAGTGCCCGCTAGTACATAGAGCTGGGTAGGAGAGGGCAGAGAGCACTTCCATCCGACAGCAGGTTGCAGATTGCCTCGGAAAGAGCCGTGTCCTTGGAATGTGCAGCAAATCCTCTTTCTTTGAAAACCGCAGTTAGTGTGCTGTGCAGGTACGCTCTCCGCTTGCCAAATGGAGTGGCAAAAGCTTTTCGCTAAGATAGAGACGACTAGAGAAGCAGAAGACGCGGCTCCGGAGGTATCCGGAGGGAAGTGCCGGTTCCCGGCGTCTTTCAGGAGAAGCGGCGCTCCGGAGTGCGCCGCTGCCGCTCTAATGATCTGTGCGCGAACTAGCCGCTTCTTCGCCTCTGAGAGGCAGAGATCGCGATAGCTAGGAAGAGGCGAAGAAGGAAGCTGCGAAGAAGTGGGCTTGTGTGCGAAGCCTTCAGACTGCTGGAGGTCGGTGGCTGCCGATCTCCTGCCTGTTGAATTCACTCTCGGCAAGCGAATGGAAAGCATTCCTGGGCAACATGCCTGGGTTTTTACTTAGTCCTTATGCGTCCCACCTTGACAAGTCTCGCTCGTCCCCCGAGGCTCCGAAATGCACAGAACACGGTGGCAGCTGCTGAAAAGAAGGGCAGCGGTGAGTTTGTCGACAAGCAAGAAGATAGGCAGCTGACTGTGCTTGGGGAGGAGCAGCTGCCTGGTTTTGGCAATTGCCTTCACATCGCACAGAGCCCAGTGATCTGCTGCTTTGTTTTGCCCAGTCTGTGAATTGCACACTAGTGAAGCTGAGCCAGGCTCTTCAGCTTTGCTGCTTTTGAGCATCTCTGCTCCACTTATGCTCTGTGACATGTCTCGAGGTTTTTTGCCTTGGCCAGGCTGGAAAGTGCCTGCTAGTACATAGAGCTGGGCAGGAGAGGGCAGAGAGCACTTCCATTTGACTGCGTGTTGCAGGTTGCCTCGGAAAGAGCCGTGTCCTTGGAATGTGCAGCAAATCCTATTTCTTGGCAACCCGGGGTTCGTGTGCAGTGCTGGTACACTCTCTCCATGCCAAATGGAAGTGGAAAGCTTTTTGCTAAGATAGAGACGACTAGAGAAGCAGAAGACGTGACTCCAAAGCTATCGGAAGCCAAGTGCTGGCTCCTGGCGTCTTTTGGCAGAAGCAGCGCTCCAGAGTGCACCGCGGCCACTCTAATGATCTGTGCGTGAACTAGCCGCTTCTTCGCCTCTGAGAGCCAGAGATCGCGGTCGCTTGGAAGAGGCGGAGAACGAAGCCGCAAAGAAGTGGGCTTGTGTGCGAAGCCTTCAGACTGCTGGAGGACGGTGGCTGCCGCTCTCCTGCCTGTTGAATTCACTCTTGGCAAGCGAATGGAAAGCATTCCAGGACAACTTGCCTGGATTTTTACTTAGTCCTGATGCGTCCCACCTTGGCAAGTCTTGCTCGTCCCCTGAGGCTCCGAAATGCAGAGAACACGGTGGCAGCTGCTGAAAAGAAGGGCAGCGGTGAGTTTGTAAACAAGCCAGAATATAGGAAGCTGACTATGCTTGTGAAGGAGCAGCTGCCACGTTTTTGCAATTGCCTTCACAGGCACAGAAGCCCGGTGCTGTGCTGCTTTGTTTTTCCCAGTCAGTGAAATGCACACTACTGAAGCTGAGCCAGGCTCTTCAGCTTTGCTGCTTTTGAGCATCTGTGCTCCACTTATGCTCTGTAACATCTCTCGGGGTTGTTTGCCTCGCCCAGGCTGGAAAGTGCCCGCTAGTACCTAGAGCTGGGCAGGAGAGGGCAGAGAGCACTTCCATCTGACAGCAGGTTGCAGATTGCCTCGGAAAGAGCCGTGTCCTTGGAATCTGCAGCAAATCCTCTTTCTTTGTAAACCGGCGTTAGTGTGCAGTGCAGGTACGCTCTCCGCTTACCAAATGGAGTGGGAAAGCTTTTCGCTAAGATAGAGACGACTAGAGAAGCAGAAGACGCGGCTCCGGAGGTATCCGGAGGGAAGTGCCGGTTACCGGCGTCTTTCGGCAGAAGCGGAGCTCCGGAGCGCTCCGCTGCCGCTCTACTGAGCTGTGCGTGAACTAGCCGCTTCTTCGCCTCCGAGAGGCAGAGATCACGGTTGATTGGAAGAGGCGAAGAACGAAGCCGCAAAGAAGCGGGATTGTGTGCGAAGCCTTCAGACTGCTGGAGGACGGTGGCTGCCGCTCTCCTGCCTGTTGAATTCACTCTCGGCAAGCGAATGGAAAGCGTTCCAGGACAACTTGCCTGGGTTTTTACTTCGTCCTGATGCGTCCCGCCTTGGCAAGTCTTGCTCGTCGCCAGAGGCTCCGAGATGCACAGAACACGGTGGCAGCTGCTGAAAAGAAGGGCAGCGGTGAGATTGTCGACAAGCAAGAACATAGGCAGCTGACTGCGCTTGGGAAGGAGCAGCTGCATGCTTTTGGCAATTGCCTTCACAGCGCACAGAAGCCCGGTGCTCTGCTGCTTTGTTTTTCGCAGTCAGTCAATTGCACACTAGTGAAGCTGAGCCAGGCTCTTCAGCTTTGCTGCTTTTTAGCATCTGTGCTCCACTTATGCTCTGTGACATCTCTCGAGGTTGTTTGCCTCGCCCAGGCTGGAAAGTGCCCGCTAGTACATAGGGCTGGGCAGGAGAGGGCAGAGAGCACTTCCATCTGACAGCAGGTTGCAGATTGCCTCGGAAAGAGCCGTGTCCTTGGAATGTGCAGCAAATCCTATTTCTTTGCAAACCGCGGTTAGTGTGCAGTGCAGGTACACTCTCCCCTTGCCAAATGGAGTGGGAAAGCTTTTCGCTAAGATAGAGACGACTAGAGAAGCAGAAGCGCGGCTCCGGAGGTATCCGGAGGGAAGTGCCGGTCCCGGTGTCTTTTGGCAGAAGCGGCGCTCCGGAGCGCTCTGCTGGCGCTCTACTGAGCTGTGCGCGAATTAGCCGCTTCTTCGCCTCCGAGAAGCAGAGATCGCGGTTGCTTGGAAGAGGCGAAGAACGAAGCCGCAAAGAAGCGGGCTTGTGTGCGAAGCCTTCAGACTGCCGGAGGACGGTGGCTGCCGCTCTCCTGCCTGTTGAATTCACTCTCGGCAAGAGAATGGAAAGCGTTCCAGGACAACTTGCCTGGGTTTTTACTTGGTCCTGATGCGTCCCACCTTGGCAAGTCTTGCTCGTTGCAAGAGGCTCCGAGATGCACAGAAGCCGATGGCAGCTGCTGAAAAGAAGGGCAGCGGTGAGTTTGTCGACAAGCAAGAACATAGGCAGCTGACTGTGCTTGGGAAGGAGCAGCTGCCTGGTTTTGGCAATTGCCTTCACAGGCACAGAAGCCCGGTGCTGTGCTGCTTTGTTTTTCCCAGTCAGTGAAATGCACACTACTGAAGCTGAGCCAGGCTCTTCCGCTTTGCTGCTTTTGAGCATCTGTGCTCCACTTATGCTCTGTGACATGCCTCGAGGTTGTTTGCCTTTGCCAGGCTGGAAAGTGCCCGCTAGTGCATAGAGCTGGGCAGGAGAGGACAGAGAGCACTTCCATCTGACAGCAGGTTGCAGATTGCCTCGGAAAGAGCCGTGTCCTTGGAATGTGCAGCAAATTCAATTCCTTTGAAACCCGGTGTTAGTGTGCTGTGCTGGTACACTTTCTCCTTGCCAAATGGAGGTGGAAAGCTTTTTGGCAAGATAGAGACGGCTAGAGAAGCAGAAGGCGCGGCTTCGAAGCTATCGGAAGCCAAGTGCTGGCTCTTGGTGTCTTTCGGCAGAAGCGGCGCCCCAGAGTGCACTGCGGCCGCTCTAATGATCTGTGCGCGAATTAGCCGCTTCTTCGCCTCCGAGAGGCAGAGATCGCGGTTGCTTGGAAGAGGCGAAGAACGAAGCCGCAAAGAAGCGGGCTTGTGTGCGAAGCCTTCAGACTGCTGGAGGACGGTGGCTGCCGCTCTCCTGCCTGTTGAATTCACTCTTGGAAAGAGAATGGAAAGCGTTCCAGGAAAACTTGCCTGGGTTTTCACTTCGTCCTGATGCGTCCCACCTTGGCAAGTCTTGCTCATCCCCAGAGGCTCCGAGATGCACAGAACACAGTGGCAGCTGCTGAAAAGAAGGGCAGCGGTGAGTTTGTCGACAAGCAAGAACATAGGCAGCTGACTGTGCTTGGGAAGGAGCAGCTGCCTGCTTTTGGCAAATGCCTTCACAGCGCCCAGAAGCCCGGTGCTCTGCCGCTTTGTTTTTCACAATCAGTCAATTGCACACTAGTGAAGCTGAGCCAGGCTCTTCAGCTTTGCTGCTTTTTAGCATCTGTGCTCCACTTATGCTCTGTGACATCTCTCGAGGTTTTTTGCCTCGCCCGGGCTGGAAAGTGCCCGCTAGTACCTAGAGCTGGGCAGGAGAGGGCAGAGAGCACTTCCATCTGACAGCAGGTTGCAGATTGCCTCGGAAAGAGCCGTGTCCTTGGAATCTGCAGCAAATCCTATTTCTTTGCAAAACGGCGTTAGTGTGCTGTGCAGGTACGCTCTCCGCTTACCAAATGGAGTGGGAAAGCTTTTCGCTAAGATAGAGACGACTAGAGAAGCAGAAGACGCGGCTCCGGAGGTATCCGGAGGGAAGTGCCGGTTCCCGGCGTCTTTCGGCAGAAGCGGCGCTCCGGAGCACTCCGCTGCCGCTCTACTGACCGGTGCGCGAACTAGCCGCTTCTTCGCCTCCGAGAGGCAGAGATCGCGGTTGATTGGAAGAGGCGAAGAAGGAAGCCGCAAGGAAGCGGGCTTGTGTGCGAAGCCTTCAGACTGCTGGAGGACGGTGGCTGCCGCTCTCCTGCCTCTTGAATTCACTCTCGGCAAGCGAATGGAAAGCGTTCCAGGAAAACTTGCCTGGGTTTTCACTTCGTCCTGATGCGTCCCACCTTGGCAAGTCTTGCTCATCCCCAGAGGCTCCGAGATGCACAGAAGCCGGTGGCAGCTGCTGAAAAGAAGGGCAGCGGTGAGTTTGTCGACAAGCAAGAACATAGGCAGCTGACTGTGCTTGGGAAGGAGCAGCTGCCTGCTTTTGGCAAATGCCTTCACAGCGCCCAGAAGCCCGGTGCTCTGCTGCTTTGTTTTTCGCAATCAGTGAATTGCACATTTGTGAAGCTGAGCCAGGCTCTTCAGCTTTGCTGCTTTTTAGCATTAGTGCTCCACTTATGTTCTGTAACATCTCTCGAGGTTGTTTGCCTCGCCCAGGCTGGAAAGTGCCCGCTAGTACCTAGAGCTGGGCAGGAGAGGGCAGAGAGCACTTCCATCCGACAGCAGGTTGCAGATTGCCTCGGAAAGAGCCGTGTCCTTGGAATGTGCAGCAAATCCTCTTTCTTTGCAAACCGCAGTTAGTGTGCTGTGCAGGTACGCTCTCCGCTTGCCAAATGGAGTGGCAAAAGCTTTTCGCTAAGATAGAGACGACTAGAGAAGCAGAAGACGCGGCTCCGGAGGTATCTGGAGGGAAGTGCCGGTTCCCGGCGTCTTTCGGCAGAAGCGGCGCTCCGGAGTGCGCCGCTGCCGCTCTAATGATCTGTGCGCGAACCAGACGCTTCTTCGCCTCCGAGAGGCAGAGATCGCGATAGCTAGGAAGAGGCGAAGAAGGAAGCCGCGAAGAAGTGGGCTTGTGTGCGAAGCCTTCAGACTGCTGGAGGTCGGTGGCTGCCGATCTCCTGCCTAGGTCGGTGGCTGCCGATCTCCTGCCTGTTGAATTCACTACTGTCGGCAAGCGAATGGAAAGCATTCCTGGGACAACATGCCAGGTTTTTTACTCTTAGTCCTTATGCGTCCCACCTTTGACAAGTCTCGCTCGTCCCCCGAGGCTCCGAAATGCACAGACACGGTGCAGCTGCTGAAAAGAAGGGCAGCGGTGAGTTTGTCGACAAGCAAGAACATAGGCAGCTGACTGTGCTTGGGGAGGAGCAGCTGCTGGTTTTGGCAATTGCCTTCACATCGCACAGAGCCCAGTGATCTGCTGCTTTGTTTTTGCCCAGTCTGTGAATTGCACACTAGTGAAGCTGAGCCAGGCTCTTCAGCTTTGCTGCTTTTGAGCATCTCTGCTCCACTTATGCTCTGTGACATGTCTCGAGGTTTTTTGCCTTGGCCAGGCTGGAAGTGCCTGCTAGTACATAGAGCTGGGCAGGAGAGGGCAGAGAGCACTTCCATTTGACTGCGTGTTGCAGGTTTCCTCGGAAAGAGCCGTGTCCTTGGAATGTGCAGCAAATCCTATTTCTTGGCAACCCGGGGTTTCGTGTGCAGTGCTGGTACACTCTCTCCTTGCCAAATGGAAGTGGAAAGCTTTTTGCTAAGATAGAGACGACTAGAGAAGCAGAAGACGTGACTCCAAAGCTATCGGAAGCCAAGTGCTGGCTCCCGGCGTCTTTCGGCAGAAGCAGCGCTCCAGAGTGCACCGCGGCACTCTAATGATCTGTGCGTGAACTAGCCGCTTCTTCGCCTCTGAGAGCCAGAGATCGCGGTCGCTTGGAAGAGGCGGAGAAACGAAGCCGCAAAGAAGTGGGCTTGTGTGCGAAGCCTTCAGACTGCTGGAGGACGGTGGCTGCCACTCTCCTGCCTGTTGAATTCACTCTTGGCAAGCGAATGGAAAGCATTCCAGGACAACTTGCCTGGATTTTTTACTTAGTCCTGATGCGTCCCACCTTGGCAAGTCTTGCTCGTCCCCTGAGGCTCCGAAATGCAGAGAACACGTGGCAGCTGCTGAAAAGAAGGGCAGCGGTGAGTTTGTAAACAAGCCAGAATATAGGAAGCTGACTATGCTTGTGAAGGAGCAGCTGCCACGTTTTTGCAATTGCCTTCACAGGCACAGAGCCCGGTTGCTGTGCTGCTTTGTTTTTCCCAGTCAGTGAATGCACACTACTGAAGCTGAGCCAGGCTCTTCAGCTTTGCTGCTTTTGAGCATCTGTGCTCCACTATGCTCTGTGACATGCCTCGAGGTTGTTTGCCTTTGCCAGGCTGGAAAGTGCCCGCTAGTGCATAGAGCTGGGCAGGAGAGGACAGAGAGCACCTTCTATCTGACAGCAGGTTGCCAGATTGCCTCGGAAAAGAGCCGTGTCCTTGGAATGTGCAGCAAATTCAATCCTTGAAACCCGGTGTTAGTGTGCAGTGCTGGTACACTTTCTCCTTGCCAAATGGAGGTGGAAAGCTTTTGGCAAGATAGAGACGACTAGAGAAGCAGAAGGCGCGGCTTCGAAGCTATCGGAAGCCAAGTGCTGGCTCTTGGTGTCTTTCGGCAGAAGCGGCGCTCCAGAGTGCACTGCGGCCGCTCTAATGATCTGTGCGCGAACTAGCCGCTTCTTCGCCTCCGAGAGGCAGAGATCGCGGTTGCTGGAAGAGGCGAAGAACGAAGCCGCAAAGAAGCGGGCTTGTGTGCGAAGCCTTCAGACTGCTGGAGGACGGTGGCTGCCGCTCTCCTGCCTCTTGAATTCACTCCTCGGAAAGAGAATGGAATGCGTTCCATGAAAACTTGCCTGGGTTTTCACTTCGTCCTGATGCGTCCCACCTTGGCAAGTCTTGCTCATCCCCAGAGGCTCCGAGATGCACAGAAGCCGGTGGCAGCTGCTGAAAGAAGGGCAGCGGTGAGTTTGTCGACAAGCAAGAACATAGGCAGCTGACTGTGCTTGGGAAGGAGCAGCTGCCCTGCTTTTGGCAAATGCCTTCACAGCGCCCAGAAGCCCGGTGCTCTGCTGCTTTGTTTTTCGCAATCAGTCAATTGCACAATAGTGAAGCTGAGCCAGGCTCTTCAGCTTTGCTGCTTTTGAGCATCTGTGCTCCACTTATGCTCTGTAACAATCTCTCGGGGTTGTTTGCCTCGCCCAGGCTGGAAAGTGCCGCTAGTACCTAGAGCTGGGCAGGAGAGGGCAGAGAGCACTTCCATCTGACAGCAGGTTGCAGATTGCCCTCGGAAAGAGCCGTGTCCTTGGAATCTGCAGCAAATCCTCTTTCTTTGCAAACCGGCGTTAGTGTGCAGTGCAGGTACGCTCTCCGCTTACCAAATGGAGTGGGAAAGCTTTTCGCTAAGATAGAGACGACTAGAGAAGCAGAAGACGCGGCTCCGGAGGTATCCGGAGGGAAGTGCCGGTTCCCGGCGTCTTTCGGCAGAAGCGGGAGCTCCGGAGCGCTCCGCTGCCGCTCTACTGAGCTGTGCGTGAACTAGCCGCTTCTTCGCCTCCGAGAGGCAGAGATCACGGTTGATTGGAAGAGGCGAAGAACGAAGCCGCAAAGAAGCGGGATTGTGTGCGAAGCCTTCAGACTGCTGGAGGACGGTGGCTGCCGCTCTCCTGCCTGTTGAATTCACTCTCGGCAAGCGAATGGAAAGCGTTCCAGGACAACTTGCCTGGGTTTTTACTTCGTCCTGATGCGTCCCGCCTTGGCAAGTCTTGCTCATCCCCAGAGCTCCGAGATGCACAGAACACGGTGGCAGCTGCTGAAAAAGAAGGGCAGCGGTGAGATTGTCGACAAGCAAGAACATAGGCAGCTGACTGCGCTTGGAAGAGGAGCAGCTGCCTGCTTTTTGGCAATTGCCTTCACAGCGCCCAGAAGCCCGGTGCTCTGCTGCTTTGTTTTTCGCAGTCAGTCAATTGCACACTAGTGAAGCTGAGCCAGGCTCTTCAGCTTTGCTGCTTTTTAGCATCTGTGCTCCACTTATGCTCTGTGACATCTCTCGAGGTTGTTTGCCTCGCCCAGGCTGGAAAGTGCCCGCTAGTACATAGGGCTGGGCAGGAGAGGGCAGAGAGCACTTCCATCTGACAGCAGGTTGCAGATTGCCTCGGAAAGAGCCGTGTCCTTGGAATGTGCAGCAAATCCTATTCTTTGCAAACCGCGGTTAGTGTGCAGTGCAGGTACACTCTCCCCTTGCCAAATGGAGTGGAAAGCTTTTCGCTAAGATAGAGACGACTAGAGAAGCAGAAGCGCGGCTCCGGAGGTATCCGGAGGGAAGTGCCGGTCCCGGTGTCTTTTGGCAGAAGCGGCGCTCCGGAGCGCTCTGCTGGCGCTCTACTGAGCTGTGCGCGAATTAGCCGCTTCTTCGCCTCCGAGAAGCAGAGATCGCGGTTGCTTGGAAGAGGCGAAGAACGAAGCCGCAAAGAAGCGGGCTTGTGTGCGAAGCCTCAGACTGCCGGAGGACGGTGGCTGCCGCTCTCCTGCCTGTTGAATTCACTCTCGGCAAGCGAATGGAAAGCGTTCCAGGAAAACTTGCCTGGGTTTTCATTTCGTCCTGATGCGTCCCACCTTGGCAAGTCTTGCTCATCCCCAGAAGCTCCGAGATGCACAGAAGCCGGTGGCAGCTGCTGAAAAGAAGGGCAGCGGTGAGTTTGTCGACAAGCAAGAACATAGGCAGCTGACTGTGCTTGGGAAGGAGCAGCTGCCTGCTTTTGGCAAATGCCTTCACAGCGCCCAGAAGCCCGGTGCTCTGCTGCTTTGTTTTTCGCAATCAGTCAATTGCACAATAGTGAAGCTGAGCCAGGCTCTTCAGCTTTGCTGCTTTTTAGCATTAGTGCTCCACTTATGCTCTGTAACATCTCTCGGGGTTGTTTGCCTCGCCCAGGCTGGAAAGTGCCCGCTAGTACCTAGAGCTGGGCAGAGAGGGCAGAGAGCACTTCCATCTGACAGCAGTTGCAGATTGCCTCGGAAAGAGCCGTGTCCTTGGAATCTGCAGTAAATCCTCTTTCTTTGCAAACCGGCGTTAGTGTGCAGTGCAGGTACGCCTCTCCGCTTACCAAATGGAGTGGGAAAGCTTTTCGCTAAGATAGAGACGACTAGAGAAGCAGAAGACGCGGCTCCGGAGGTATCCGGAGGGAAGTGCCGGTTCCCGGCGTCTTTCGGCAGAAGCGGCGCTCCAGAGTGCACTGCGGCCGCTCTAATGATCTGTGCGCGAACTAGCCGCTTCTTCGCCTCCGAGAGGCAGAGATCGCGGTTGCTTGGAAGAGGCGAAGAACGAAGCCGCAAAGAAGCGGGCTTGTGTGCGAAGCCTTCAGACTGCTGGAGGACGGTGGCTGCCGCTCTCCTGCCTGTTGAATTCACTCTTGGAAAGAGAATGGAAAGCGTTCCAGGAAAACTTGCCTGGGTTTCACTTCGTCCTGATGCGTCCCACCTTGGCAAGTCTTGCTCATCCCCAGAGGCTCCGAGATGCACAGAACACAGTGGCAGCTGCTGAAAAGAAGGGCAGCGGTGAGTTTGTCGACAAGCAAGAACATAGGCAGCTGACTGTGCTTGGGAAGGAGCAGCTGCCTGCTTTTGGCAAATGCCTTCACAGCGCCCAGAAGCCCGGTGCTCTGCCGCTTTGTTTTTCACAATCAGTCAATTGCACACTAGTGAAGCTGAGCCAGGCTCTTCAGCTTTGCTGCTTTTTAGCATCTGTGCTCCACTTATGCTCTGTGACATCTCTCGAGGTTTTTTGCCTCGCCCGGGCTGGAAGTGCCCGCTAGTACCTAGAGCTGGGCAGGAGAGGGCAGAGAGCACTTCCATCTGACAGCAGGTTGCAGATTGCCTCGGAAAGAGCCGTGTCCTTGGAATGTGCAGCAAATCCTATTTCTTTGCAAACCGGCGTTAGTGTGCTGTGCAGGTACGCTCTCCGCTTACCAAATGGAGTGGGAAAGCTTTTCGCTAAGATAGAGACGACTAGAGAAGCAGAAGACGCGGCTCCGGAGGTATCCGGAGGGAAGTGCCGGTTCCCGGCGTCTTTCGGCAGAAGCGGCGCTCCGGAGCGCTCCGCTGCCGCTCTACTGACCGATGCGCGAACTAGCCGCTTCTTCGCCTCCGAGAGGCAGAGATCGCGGTTGATTGGAAGAGGCGAAGAACGAAGCCGCAAAGAAGCGGGCTTGTGTGCGAAGCCTTCAGACTGCTGGAGGACGGTGGCTGCCGCTCTCCTGCCTCTTGAATTCACTCTCGGCAAGCGAATGGAAAGCGTTCCAGGAAAACTTGCCTGGGTTTTCACTTCGTCCTGATGCGTCCCACCTTGGCAAGTCTTGCTCATCCCCAGAGGCTCTGAGATGCACAGAAGCCGGTGGCAGCTGCTGAAAAGAAGGGCAGCGGTGAGTTTGTCGACAAGCAAGAACATAGGCAGCTGACTGTGCTTGGGAAGGAGCAGCTGCCTGCTTTGGCAAATGCCTTCACAGCGCCCAGAAGCCCGGTGCTCTGCTGCTTTGTTTTTCGCAATCAGTGAATTGCACATTTGTGAAGCTGAGCCAGGCTCTTCAGCTTTGCTGCTTTTTAGCATTGGTGCTCCACTTATGTTCTGTAACATCTCTCGAGGTTGTTTGCCTCGCCCAGGCTGGAAAGTGCCCGCTAGTACATAGAGCTGGGCAGGAGAGGGCAGAGAGCACTTCCATCTGACAGCAGGTTGCAGATTGCCTCGGAAAGAGCCGTGTCCTTGAATCTGCAGCAAATCCTCTTTCTTTGCAAACCGCAGTTAGTGTGCTGTGCAGGTACGCTCTCCGCTTGCCAAATGGAGTGGCAAAGCTTTTCGCTAAGATAGAGACGACTAGAGAAGCAGAAGACGCGGCTCCGGAGGTATCCGGAGGGAAGTGCCGGTTCCCGGTGTCTTTCGGCAGAAGCGGCGCTCCGGAGTGCGCCGCTGCCGCTCTAATGATCTGTGCGCGAACCAGACGCTTCTTCGCCTCCGAGAGGCAGAGATCGCGATAGCTAGGAAGAGGCGAAGAAGGAAGCCGCGAAGAAGTGGGCTTGTGTGCGAAGCCTTCAGACTGCTGGAGGTCGGTGGCTGCCGATCTCCTGCCTGTTGAATTCACTCTCGGCAAGAGAATGGAAAGCATTCCTGGGCAACATGCTGGGTTTTCACTTGGTCCTTATGCGTCCCACCTTGACAAGTCTCGCTCGTCCACCGAGGCTCCGAAATGCACAGAACACGGTGGCAGCTGCTGAAAAGAATGGCAGCGGTGAGTTTGTCGACAAAGCAAGAACATAGGCAGCTGACTGTGCTTGGGGGAGGAGCAGCTGCCTGTTTTGGCAATTGCCTTCACATCGCACAGAGCCTAGTGATCTGCTGCTTTGTTTTGCCCAGTCTGTGAATTGCACACTAGTGAAGCTGAGCCAGCTCTTCAGCTTTGCTGCTTTTGAGCATCTCTGCTCCACTTATGCTCTGTGACATGTCTCGAGGTTTTTTGCCTTGGCCAGGCTGGAAAGTGCCTGCTAGTACATAGAGCTGGGCAGGAGAGGGCAGAGAGCACTTCCATTTGACTGCGTGTTGCAGGTTGCCTCGGAAAGAGCCGTGGTCCTTGGAATGTGCAGCAAATCCTATTTCTTGGCAACCCGGGGTTCGTGTGCAGTGCTGGTACACTCTCTCCTTGCCAAATGGAAGTGAAAGCTTTTTGCTAAGATAGAGACGACTAGAGAAGCAGAAGACGTGACTCCAAAGCTATCGGAAGCCAAGTGCTGGCTCCTGGCGTCTTTCGGCAGAAGCAGCGCTCCAGAGTGCACCGCGGCCACTCTAATGATCTGTGCGTGAACTAGCCGCTTCTTCGCCTCTGAGAGCCAGAGATCGCGGTCGCTTGGAAGAGGCGGAGAACGAAGCCAGCAAAGAAGTGGGCTTGTGTGCGAAGCCTTCAGACTGCTGGAGGACGGTGGCTGCCGCTCTCCTGCCTGTTGAATTCACTCTTGGCAAGCGAATGGAAAGCATTCCAGGACAACTTGCCTGGATTTTTACTTGGTCCTGATGCGTCCCACCTTGGCAAGTCTTGCTCGTCCCCTGAAGCTCCGAAATGCAGAGAACACGGTGGCAGCTGCTGAAAAGAAGGGCAGCGGTGAGTTTGTAAACAAGCCAGAATATAGGAAGCTGACTATGC